>NW_027441151.1:600000-750027 GCF_949628215.1 Phalacrocorax aristotelis | reverse complement strand
AAAACAATACCCTATTAAGCGAGAGGCTCGAAAAGGATTACAGAAGTTAATTATAAAATTTTTCAGAATATGAGCTTTTAGTGGAATGTGAATCAGAATATAGTACTCCTGTGTCGCCAGTAAAGAAATCTAGAGGCAAAGAGTATTAGCTAGTTCACGATTTAAGGGCTATAAATCAGGTGGTCCAAGATATACATCCGGTAGTAGCTAATCCATACACTTTACTGACCTCTTTTAAAGGAGGAGCATAAATGGTTTACTGTACTAGATTTGAAGGACGCCTTCTTTTGCATACCTCCAGGCATAAAAAGTCAAAGCCTATTTGCTTTGGAATGGGAAAGCCCCCACCACAGAATGAAAGACACAGCTACCATGGACCGTACTTCCACAAGGATTTAAAAATAGTCCTACGATACTTGAGACTCAGCTGGCAAAAAAAAATTAGAGATATAGAAAAAACAGAACCCAGGGAGAGGCATCTTGTTACAGAATGCGGATGACATTCTGATAGCGGCACAAAGTAAAGAAAAATGTTTTGAAATTTTTAAATTTTCTGGGCCAAGGAAGATGCGGAGTTTCCAGAAACAAAACCCAAATAGGAAAAGAAGCAGCCATTTATTTAGGATTTGAAATATCTCAAAGACAAAGACAATTAGAAAGTGAAAAGAAAGAAACTATTTGTCAAATTCCCGAACCTAGCAGCCCGAAGGAACTGAGAGCTTTTCTGAAAACAATGAAATAGCATCAGCTCTGGATTCTGAACTATAGACTGTATGTAAAACCATTATTTGAGGCATTGAAAGACTCAAAAGGATAAATATTTAACCTGGACGCCCGGATGCCAAACGGCATTCAAAGAACTGAAAAGAGCCTCGATGATGGCCCCTGCATTAGGCCTACCTGATTTCGCTAAACCTTTTCAGTTGTTTGTCCACGAAAGACAACATTTAGCCCTTGGAGTGCTGACACAGCGACTGGGAACCTGGAAGAGACCTGTGGGCTACTTCTCCAAACAACCTGACCACGCGAGTAAAAGATGGCCTAGGTGTTTACGGGCAGTAGCAACAACAGCGCTGCCGATCCGGGAAGCCCCAAAGTTAACAATGGGACAGAAGATGACAGTATATTGTCCCGCACATAGCGGTGACTGTTTTAGAACAAAAGGGGGGTCGTTGGCTATCCCTTAGCAGAATGTTGAAATACCAAGTTGTTCTGTTAGAACAAGACGATGTGAATCGAAGACTACTGCTATACTGAATCCTGCTATGTTTTTAACAACAGAAAACCTTACGGACAATTTAGAACACGATCGCTTGCTAACTATTGAACAAGTCTATTCCAGCAGACCAGACCTGAGACACAAACCTCTGGGAAAATCCTGATCTGGAGTTGTTTACAGATGGAAGAAGCTCTGGGCGAGAAGAGAAGCGAATGGCCGGATATGCTGTCGTTATCGCCGCCGAGGGAACGGAGTCAGGGTGCTGCCTGCAAACACCTCAGCACAGAAAGCAGTATTGGTAGCATTGAAGCGAGCTCTGCGAATGGCAGAAGGACAAAGGATAAATATCTAGACTGATTCCAAACGTGCATTTGGTGTGATCCACGATCATGGAGCTATTGGGAAGGAGAAAGGACTGCCATCAGCCCAAGAATCATCAATACAGCATAAAGAAGAAATTCTCCAACTTCCGGAAGACGTGCAGAAACCAAAAGAAGTGGCGGTAAAGCGTTGCAAAGCTCATCAATTTGGCCAGACGGCTGTAAACATAAGCAAACGACTGACCGATAAAGCTGCAAAGAGGACTGCAGAGCAAGGTATCCTTGCACTAGTACCAGTAAAACAGATCAGAATTCCAAAGTTGAAACCGAGATATAATAAATTGTATGAGCAATTAGCAGAACAATTGGAAGCATCACAAAACACAGAGAGATGGTAGGTAACACCAGAAAAACAAGTAATAACAACAACCACCCCACAAGTTATGACAGAACTTGCAAAAGAAAACCATGAGCAAACACATTAGGCTGTAGGCGCTACGGTTTTGAGTTTAAAAACATCTGTAGCGTGTGTAGGCACGACAAGAATAGTTAAACCCATAGTAGCTAAGTGTCCAATCTGTCCTAGAAATAATCCCCTGAACCAAAGGAAACAACCTTTAGGAGTAACAAAACAAAAAATTCTCCCGGAAATTATTAGCAAATTAAGTTCTCTGAGTTACCCAGACAAAATAGATAGAGCAGTATTTGTCAGTGCTGATTGACAAATTTTCTAGATGGCCAGCAGCTTTCTCGTGCTGCACCGACAAAGCTAGAGTAGTAGTTAAGACGTTGCTGAAGGAAATAATACCAAGATTTAGAGTGCCAACGGGAATGTCCTCTGATAGAGCACCACATTTTTTTGCAGAGGTACTTCAACAACTTAATAAAATTTTGGGTAGAAAATGGGACCTGCATACACCCTGGAGACCACAATCAAGTGAAAAATTTCAGAACATGAAGCAAACACTAAACTGACATAGTGGAATATTATTGATCTAGGATGGAAGTATTGAGAAAATTATTATTTCAGAACTTCCAAACAGGGGAAATGTAACCAAAGTGATGAAATCAACCAGAGACGGTGTTCCATTACGGGAACATGGAGCGTACCAATCAGCGTATCTGTCGATCTGCATTTTAGTCCGTAGGCGATCATTAATGCGAACAGAACAACAGACAACGTGCTTCTGTCAGAAAAGGATGAAAAAACGCTGTTTCGCTTAGCGGACTGAGAAAACTAGCCAAGACTGCCAAGAGTAAGAGCCGAGAAGCTAAAAGGTAATTCCGGCAGGGGGAGATCGCGACCACCGACTCACAGACCACCACCGACCCAAGTAACAGAAGAGAACAACGGAAGAGGACAACCGAGCCTGCGCAGCGATTTACATACGGAACGAGCAAGTTTGTACCAATCAGCAGACAGGACAATAATGACTATGTATGAATACGTAAAACATTGATCTACAAATTGTACGGGAAAGGTGCGTGAGGTACGCACGCCAGGAGGAGCGATCCCCCGTGCATCCGGCGCCACGAATAAAGAATGCCTGCTCTTTAATACTAAATTGGTGTTGAGGAGTCGTTTCCGATTTTAACGCGTTTTTCGGTAACACAGGGAGTCAGATCAAGAGAGCCAGTGAACAACAAAACACCGACAGGCTACAGGACAGAGCAGGAGGGAATAAAAAAAAAAAACGGAGCCAGAGCCAGGCAGAGAGAGGCGGAGAAAGAAAAAGGAACCACAGGCTACAGGACAGAGAGAGGGAGGACTGAAAAGACAGGGAGGCAAGGAGCCACTCAGAGCGAGATGGAGAAAGAAGGTGCGGGGGAGGGGGGGGGCGCAAAAAAAAAGTAAATTTTGCAGCAGGTAAGGAAAGAGAGGGGGCCGGGGGAGAGACAGGGAGGGCCCAGGACGCACAAGAGAGGCAACGGGGCCCCAGTGGCCCAGGACTCACCGCGACTCTCGCTCTCAGCGCTGCTGGCACAATTTAGCCGTTCAGATGCTTCTTTCCCCTCCTCTCCTCCCTGCCTCTTCTGCAGCTCCAGACTCTAGGCCGTCCTCCACCTGAAGAGAATACGTGGGTGTCTTACAGCTCTTACCAGATGAGGCTTCCTAGGCACGTAGCCTAGCTCGCTCGTGCACTACACGCCCATACCCAACTCCGGGTTACGCGTACAGACCCTACGGTGCACGTTGGTGGCCTGGCCCGCTGCGGGCTATGAAGGGGGATCCTTCCTCCCCCACCTGCATGGACAGGCTCTCTCTTGCCTGCGGCAGGAAGGCAGCTGGCAGCCAGAGCACCTTCAGTTTCTTCTTCTTTACCTTTCGTTGGCGTCTCCAGCTTCAGCCGAGGCAGCTCCTGTCCGCAGCCGGGAAGGGTTTTGTCTATCCCTTTTCGGCCCTGCGCTGCGAGGACGGGCAGAGAGAAGCCACGCGAGCCTGAGACGGCCACAGGCAACGGCATCCCCGGGGGAAGGACAGACAACCACGTCCTCAGCACGGTCTCTGGGAGAGGGAAAGAAGAAACAGCGACCGTCATTACCGTCGATCAGACCCTGGCCAAAGCCTCTCCTTCCGCAGGGGCTTCTGGACACACCGCTCCCTCCCCACGCTACTGCTAAGGGCCCCTGCGCCAAGGGGGGAATCCAGTGCGCTTGAGGGACGGCTTGCTGCCTTCACGACAGGGCCTGGGGGGCGGCCTAAGGCTATGCAGCACGCTTATAGGGAGGTGCCGGAGCTGGGGGCAGGTGCACGGGGCAAGGGGGGCCCGGGGGAGGCTGAGCGGGACCTCCGGTGGGCCGGGGAGGCGGCCATCATCTGCGCCCTGGGCACGGGGAAAAGGTCATCGTCCTCCTCCTTTCCCTCTTCCCTTCTGTCAGCTCCCGGGGAACTCACCGCTTCTCGGGAAGCGGCCGCACCCGCAAGCCCCCAGTAATCAACACGAATCCAACCCCAAAAAATACACCTCGCGTACCGTACGCGCCACGGCCGCCCGGCACCCGAGCGCCGGAAGACCGCGCCTCCCGCCACGCCCGGCGAACCACGTGACAGGGCCGGCAGCCACTGCGCCAGGCATACAGCTCCCGGCATGCTCTGCGCCACAACCCGGCCGCCCGGCGGCCGGTTTGATGCGGAGCCACCCAGCATCCCTGCGAGCACAGCTGCAGGCGCAACAGCAGTTACGCAGCCACAACTAGGCACTAAACAAAGGCTTCCAACACTGGAGGTCTAGAACAGGTAGACATTAGCACAGAAGCACAAGGGGCTCCGTCACCCTGCACAAATCTCCCCGTGCCTACACACGCACACGTTCAGAAGTTAGTTATCAGAAAACGCCCGACTCAGCCATTTGCCACAGTCACGAGACTCACGACATGATAACACGACATGACACACGAGGTGGGCTCAGAGTTTTAAGGCAAGAAATACCTCCCACGCCCCCCACCCGAGATCTTTCAGGGTCCACACCTGCCATCGCCCCGCACCAAACCTACCCGGCCAAAGGCTTTCAGGTGGCCCGAAACACTGTACACAGAAAATAACCAGGGACAGACCTGCATTGTTCGGAAGCGAACGATGCCCGACCGGGGCTCCTCTGCGGGGCACGGAGCCCCCCGGCTCCGCCCGGAGACACACACCCGCCCCCCGCTGCCCGAACTCACCCACCAGCGCTCTCCGGCCCCCGGACACGGCCGCGCTGCTCTCTCAGGCGGCTGCCGCAGGCGAGGCTCCGGGCACCGCCAGGCCTCCAGGCGTCCCGAGGGGCTGCCGGACACCGCAGGGGATGGCTGCCGGCGGCCGGACCGCCGCGGCGCTCCCCGCCCAGCTCCCAGCAGGCTCCGCCGGCCGCGGGCTTCCCACGCCGGGCCGCAGAGGGGCCCCGGCACCGCACAGGGACGCCTCGCGACCCGGCCCGCCACACGCACCGGCCCTTCGGCCTCCACACGCACCGCTCCCGCCCCCGCTCCGACGCGCACGCGCCACCGGAAGCCCGAGCCCCGCGGGGCGGCCCTTAAAGGGCGGCCGGAAGGAACGGCCCCCACCGGCCCCGCCACCGCGCCCAGCCGGTGAGCGCCAGCGCCCCCTGCTGGCCGGGCCGCGCTCAGCTCGCGAGGGCGCCGAGGGCCGGGCGGGGCGGGACGCGCCGGCTCGGGGCCAGCGCCTTCTCGGGGCGAGCGGGAAACCCCTGCGGGCCCCGGTCACGGCCGGGCAGAGCCGCGCCGCCCTCCGAGAGCTGCTGAACGCGGCTGCCGCTCGTGACACATACCGAGCGGTCTGCGACAGGAGCGGGCAGAGGAGGAAGGGGCCGGCGGCCGCGGCGCCCTGGTCCCAGGCGGGGGGGGGGGGCTGGGGCCCGGGGGGCCGCCGCCCCCCTCCTCACAGTTCCCTCACAGTTCCCTCACAGTTCCCTCACAGTTCCCTCACAGTTCCCTCACAGTTCATCCCATGGACGGAACCGGACCTACTGTGAGGCACTGGGAAAGAAGTGGGAGGAAGCCGGGACAGACCAATATAGCCCAGTATGGACTAGACCAATATAGCCCAGTATGGACTGGAGGGAACTGCGAGGGAACCGCGAGAGAACCCCACAGAACAAACCATGGGGCACGAGAAGGCAGAGAATTAAGAATTAGGGACAGGGAGCCAGAAAAAAAAAAAGAAAAAACCAAAGGGAGACAGAGAGCAAAAGGAATCGCAATGCGTACGGAGAGAAGAGAGAAACAATTCTAGCATAGGTGTCACGCGGGAGCCAGGGACAGCAAGATGGAGAAAGGACAGAAGCTACAGGCTACAGGGCAGAGAGGGAAGAATTAATGAATAGACACAGAGAGATGGGCAGAGAAGACATGGAGAAAGGCTAAAGATCACACGGCCTACAGGGAAGAGAGAAGAGAGGGAGGAATTTTAAAAACAGGGGCAAGAAGCCAGAGAGAGGGAGAGAGAAGCAACAATAAAATGGGGACAAGCCACAGGGCAGCGAGGAGGGAATCAATGAATAAGAACACGAGACCAAAGAGAACACAATGTAGAATGGAAAAAAGGAACAGCGGCCTACAGGGAAGGAGGAATTAAAGATCAGGGACTGGGAGGCAGACAGAGACACATGAAGAAACAAGTGAAAAAAAAGAAAAAAACAAACCAACAGCAATGGGCTACAAAGACAGAGAGGGAGGAAATGAGGAAATAAAACATCGCAGCAAGGAGCTGGACAGAGAGAGATGAGGACAAACAAATAGCACGGGTCCACGTGACAGAGAACGTGGAATTAGAACACAGAGAGGGGGAGCCGGACAGAGAGAGAGGCCGAGAGAAACATCTAGACAGGCTACAGCGGGCAGAGGCAGGAATTAAAACCTAGGGACAGGGAGCTGGACAGAGAGAGATGGAGGTCACAGGGAACAGCGGTGGCTGCAGGAAGAACAGGAATTCATGAATAGGGAAAGGGAGCTGGACAGAGAAGAACTCAGAAAGGCAAGAACAGTAGCAGGGTACAGAGCAGAGAAGACAAATTAAAAAGCACGGGGGGGAGCGTTGAGGCAGACAGAGAGAGATTAAGAAAAAAGTCACGGGCTCACGTGGCAAAGCAGGAGGAATTCAGAAACGAGGATGGGAACCAAGGGAGAGTGTGCTGGTGAAGGATAACGGGCATTAAAGTGAGGGACGGGGAGCTGGGAAAAGCGAGGCAGAGAAAAACAGAATCACAGAGAGAATCACACAAAGCCAAAAAAGAAGAAACTGAACAACAGGAACAGGTGTAACCAAAGCGATGAAATCAACCAACCAGAGACGGTGTTCCATTACGGGAACATGGAGCGTACCAATCAGCGCACCTGTCGATCTGCATTTTAGTGCCTAGGCGATCGTTAATGTCAGCAGAACAACAGACAACGTGCTTCTGTCAGAAAAGGATGACAAAACGCGGTTTCGCTTAGCGGACTGAGAAAAACTAGCCAAGACTGCCAAGAGTAAGAGCCGAGAAGCTAAAAGGTAATTCCGGCAGGGGGAGATCGCGACCACCGACTCACAGACCACCACCGACCCAAGTAACACCACCTACTCAGAAGAGAACAACGGAAGAGGACAACCGAGCCTGCGCAGTGATTGACATACGGAAACGAGCAAGTTTGTACCCATCGCTAGACAAGACAATAATGACTATGTATGAGTATGTAAAAATTTTCATCTACAAATTGTACAGGAAAGGTGCGTGAGGTACGCACGCCAGGAGGAGCGATCCCCCGTGCATCCGGCGCCGTGAATATAGAATGCCTGCTCTTTAATACTAAATTGGTGTTGAGGAGTCGTTTCCGATTTTAACGCGTTTTTCGGTAACAGTTTTGGCACCCCAGGTGGGAACCTGCTTTTGAATCTCGACGGATCCGTGGATCGTGGGACCTGCAGCCGGCCCCGAGGAATTCTCCGGGAGAGGCTTCCGATCCCCGGGCCAGAGAATTCTGAGCAAGATCCCCTGGATTGAGGTAAAACAAGGCATTCTTTGAAGAAGAAACTTAGGTAGAATAATACGTGGGGTTAGTTTCCCACATAGGATAGGATAGCGGGTTTGAGTCCCACAGGCCTGCCCGTAAGGCGCGGCGAAAGCCACGCAGGGTCGGGGCCAAGAGGTGCCTCGGTTGGTAAGTCTCTGCTAGGCGAAAGCCTGTGGAGCGGGACCCGAGGGTAGGGGAGTCTTCAACAGGGGGTTGAAGTCTCCAGGGATATCTAGCAGGGGGCTACAGATCCAGTGGCAGATTTCCAGTGAGACCTCTAACGGGGGTTGGAGTCCCTCTGACTAGTATTTGTGATAGTGCACTATCACAACTACTAGTCGACTGGGAGACGGGAGCATTACTGAGTAGGAAACCTATCCCACAGAGAACACCTTTGCGATGTATTTTGAAGCACTGGAAAGACGTCGGGGGGCGGTGACCCACTAACTCGGAAACCATTAATTGAATATTGCAATCATTGGTGGCCAACGTATCAATTGGAAGGTGGGCACAAATGGCCAGAACACGAGACATTGCAATATCGTACCATCTTGCAATTAATGTTGTTTTGTAAAAAGGGAAGGCAAATGGGAAGAAGTGGCATATGTTGATTTGTTCTTTACACCGTGGAATCATCCCGAGCAGCAGAAACCCAGCGTGAGGTATGTCCACAAGATTCTACGGCAATGTTTCTGAAAAGAGGAAAACGTGGTGAGAACTTGAAAGAGTGTTGCTCTACTTGTGATACTGGATACTTCGCTTGATGAAACTGACAAGAAAATAGTATGGAATACAGCCAGAAGGCAGGTGCAGGGAGCACATGCTAACAGGAATTTACAGAGAACAATGAATAAGAATTTTCCATCTACAAATCCCGAGTGGGACCCTAATCAGCCAGGACCCAGGGGAATGTTGACTAGATGTCAGAGAGAGATTTTATTTGGAGTAAGACAAGCAATGCCAAAAGCAATAAATTGGTCAAAATTTATGAAGTGAGACAAGAATTAAGTGAGTCCCCTTCAGCCTTTATGGAAAGACTGAAGGTGACCACCAGAAAATATACTCATTTGAACCCAGAAAAACCAGAAAAAGCAATTCAGCTGGTCTCTATATTCATAAGACAATCAGCCCCAGATGGGGGTGGGGGGAGAGAAAACAACCTTCAGAAACTAGAACCACCTGAATCCAGAGATCTGGGTTAAATGCTTGAAGTAGCTCGGCATGAAGGAGACCAGGGGAATCAACCCTAGCTGAACACCTGGTTACACTGAAGCTACGGAATGAAGAAATAGAATTTTTGGTAGATACGGGAGCCACTTATTTGGTATTGAATACACGTGAAGAGAAATTTGATCATAAATCAGTAGATGTTGCTAGCGCAACAGGGCAAAGAAAAATTAGCCCCTCTCAGAGCCATTAAAGTTTAAATTGGAGAAGCAATGGGCAACTCACCAGTTTCTGCATATGCCTGAATGTCCACTGCCTCTGTTATGACGAGATCTATTAGGTCAATTAGATGCTCAAGTAACTTTTAAAGATGGAGAGATTAAATCACTAATACCAGAATCAAAAGCCACAGAGGCGAGAGCGTTTATGTTACAGGATTCCTCCAGGGAGGAACGGGTTCCCGAGGAAGTGGAAAACGTAGTAACTCCTTTGGTTTGAGCGAGCAGAGCTCCGGAGCGATCTAAGTGGGCAGAGCCGGTAAAAGTAACCTTAAAGCCTGGAGCCAAGCCCGTAAGACAAAAACAATACCCTATTAAGCGAGAGGCTCGAAAAGGATTACAGAAGTTAATTATAAAATTTTTCAGAATATGAGCTTTTAGTGGAATGTGAATCAGAATATAGTACTCCTGTGTCGCCAGTAAAGAAATCTAGAGGCAAAGAGTATTAGCTAGTTCACGATTTAAGGGCTATAAATCAGGTGGTCCAAGATATACATCCGGTAGTAGCTAATCCATACACTTTACTGACCTCTTTTAAAGGAGGAGCATAAATGGTTTACTGTACTAGATTTGAAGGACGCCTTCTTTTGCATACCTCCAGGCATAAAAAGTCAAAGCCTATTTGCTTTGGAATGGGAAAGCCCCACCACAGAATGAAAGACACAGCTACCATGGACCGTACTTCCACAAGGATTTAAAAATAGTCCTACGATACTTGAGACTCAGCTGGCAAAAAAAAATTAGAGATATAGAAAAAACAGAACCCAGGGAGAGGCATCTTGTTACAGAATGCGGATGACATTCTGATAGCGGCACAAAGTAAAGAAAAATGTTTTGAAATTTTTAAATTTTCTGGGCCAAGGAAGATGCGGAGTTTCCAGAAACAAAACCCAAATAGGAAAAGAAGCAGCCATTTATTTAGGATTTGAAATATCTCAAAGACAAAGACAATTAGAAAGTGAAAAGAAAGAAACTATTTGTCAAATTCCCAAACCTAGCAGCCCGAAGGAACTGAGAGCTTTTCTGAAAACAATGAAATAGCATCAGCTCTGGATTCTGAACTATAGACTGTATGTAAAACCATTATTTGAGGCATTGAAAGACTCAAAAGGATAAATATTTAACCTGGACGCCCGGATGCCAAACGGCATTCAAAGAACTGAAAAGAGCCTCGATGATGGCCCCTGCATTAGGCCTACCTGATTTCGCTAAACCTTTTCAGTTGTTTGTCCACGAAAGACAACATTTAGCCCTTGGAGTGCTGACACAGCGACTGGGAACCTGGAAGAGACCTGTGGGCTACTTCTCCAAACAACCTGACCACGCGAGTAAAAGATGGCCTAGGTGTTTACGGGCAGTAGCAACAACAGCGCTGCCGATCCGGGAAGCCCCAAAGTTAACAATGGGACAGAAGATGACAGTATATGTCCCGCACATAGCGGTGACTGTTTTAGAACAAAAGGGGGGTCGTTGGCTATCCCTTAGCAGAATGTTGAAATACCAAGTTGTTCTGTTAGAACAAGACGATGTGGAATCGAAGACTACTGCTATACTGAATCCTGCTATGTTTTTAACAACAGAAAACCTTACGGACAATTTAGAACACGATCGCTTGCTAACTATTGAACAAGTCTATTCCAGCAGACCAGACCTGAGACACAAACCTCTGGGAAAATCCTGATCTGGAGTTGTTTACAGATGGAAGAAGCTCTGGGCGAGAAGAGAAGCGAATGGCCGGATATGCTGTCGTTATCGCCGCCGAGGGAACGGAGTCAGGGGTGCTGCCTGCAAACACCTCAGCACAGAAAGCAGTATTGGTAGCATTGAAGCGAGCTCTGCGAATGGCAGAAGGACAAAGGATAAATATCTAGACTGATTCCAAACGTGCATTTGGTGTGATCCACGATCATGGAGCTATTGGGAAGGAGAAAGGACTGCCATCAGCCCAAGAATCATCAATACAGCATAAAGAAGAAATTCTCCAACTTCCGGAAGACGTGCAGAAACCAAAAGAAGTGGCGGTAAAGCGTTGCAAAGCTCATCAATTTGGCCAGACGGCTGTAAACATAAGCAAACGACTGACCGATAAAGCTGCAAAGAGGACTGCAGAGCAAGGTATCCTTGCACTAGTACCAGTAAAACAGATCAGAATTCCAAAGTTGAAACCGAGATATAATAAATTGGATGAGCAATTAGCAGAACAATTGGAAGCATCACAAAACACAGAGAGATGGTAGGTAACACCAGAAAAACAAGTAATAACAACAACCACCCCACAAGTTATGACAGAACTTGCAAAAGAAAACCATGAGCAAACACATTAGGCTGTAGGCGCTACGGTTTTGAGTTTAAAAACATCTGTAGCGTGTGTAGGCACGACAAGAATAGTTAAACCCATAGTAGCTAAGTGTCCAATCTGTCCTAGAAATAATCCCCTGAACCAAAGGAAACAACCTTTAGGAGTAACAAAACAAAAAATTCTCCCGGAAATTATTAGCAAATTAAGTTCTCTGAGTTACCCAGACAAAATAGATAGAGCAGTATTTGTCAGTGCTGATTGACAAATTTTCTAGATGGCCAGCAGCTTTCTCGTGCTGCACCGACAAAGCTAGAGTAGTAGTTAAGACGTTGCTGAAGGAAATAATACCAAGATTTAGAGTGCCAACGGGAATGTCCTCTGATAGAGCACCACATTTTTTTGCAGAGGTACTTCAACAACTTAATAAAATTTTGGGTAGAAAATGGGACCTGCATACACCCTGGAGACCACAATCAAGTGAAAAATTTCAGAACATGAAGCAAACACTAAACTGACATAGTGGAATATTATTGATCTAGGATGGAAGTATTGAGAAAATTATTATTTCAGAACTTCCAAACAGGGGAAATGTAACCAAAGTGATGAAATCAACCAGAGACGGTGTTCCATTACGGGAACATGGAGCGTACCAATCAGCGTATCTGTCGATCTGCATTTTAGTCCGTAGGCGATCATTAATGCGAACAGAACAACAGACAACGTGCTTCTGTCAGAAAAGGATGAAAAAACGCTGTTTCGCTTAGCGGACTGAGAAAACTAGCCAAGACTGCCAAGAGTAAGAGCCGAGAAGCTAAAAGGTAATTCCGGCAGGGGGAGATCGCGACCACCGACTCACAGACCACCACCGACCCAAGTAACAGAAGAGAACAACGGAAGAGGACAACCGAGCCTGCGCAGCGATTTACATACGGAACGAGCAAGTTTGTACCAATCAGCAGACAGGACAATAATGACTATGTATGAATACGTAAAACATTGATCTACAAATTGTACGGGAAAGGTGCGTGAGGTACGCACGCCAGGAGGAGCGATCCCCCGTGCATCCGGCGCCACGAATAAAGAATGCCTGCTCTTTAATACTAAATTGGTGTTGAGGAGTCGTTTCCGATTTTAACGCGTTTTTCGGTAACACAGGGAGTCAGATCAAGAGAGCCAGTGAACAACAAAACACCGACAGGCTACAGGACAGAGCAGGAGGAATAAAAAAAAAAAAACGGAGCCAGAGCCAGGCAGAGAGAGGCGGAGAAAGAAAAAGGAACCACAGGCTACAGGACAGAGAGAGGGAGGACTGAAAAGACAGGGAGGCAAGGAGCCACTCAGAGCGAGATGGAGAAAGAAGGTGCGGGGGAGGGGGGGGCGCAAAAAAAAAGTAAATTTTGCAGCAGGTAAGGAAAGAGAGGGGGCCGGGGGAGAGACAGGGAGGGCCCAGGACGCACAAGAGAGGCAACGGGGCCCCAGTGGCCCAGGACTCACCGCGACTCTCGCTCTCAGCGCTGCTGGCACAATTTAGCCGTTCAGATGCTTCTTTCCCCTCCTCTCCTCCCTGCCTCTTCTGCAGCTCCAGACTCTAGGCCGTCCTCCACCTGAAGAGAATACGTGGGTGTCTTACAGCTCTTACCAGATGAGGCTTCCTAGGCACGTAGCCTAGCTCGCTCGTGCACTACACGCCCATACCCAACTCCGGGTTACGCGTACAGACCCTACGGTGCACGTTGGTGGCCTGGCCCGCTGCGGGCTATGAAGGGGGATCCTTCCTCCCCCACCTGCATGGACAGGCTCTCTCTTGCCTGCGGCAGGAAGGCAGCTGGCAGCCAGAGCACCTTCAGTTTCTTCTTCTTTACCTTTCGTTGGCGTCTCCAGCTTCAGCCGAGGCAGCTCCTGTCCGCAGCCGGGAAGGGTTTTGTCTATCCCTTTTCGGCCCTGCGCTGCGAGGACGGGCAGAGAGAAGCCACGCGAGCCTGAGACGGCCACAGGCAACGGCATCCCCGGGGGAAGGACAGACAACCACGTCCTCAGCACGGTCTCTGGGAGAGGGAAAGAAGAAACAGCGACCGTCATTACCGTCGATCGACCCTGGCCAAAGCCTCTCCTTCCGCAGGGGCTTCTGGACACACCGCTCCCTCCCCACGCTACTGCTAAGGGCCCCTGCGCCAAGGGGGAATCCAGTGCGCTTGAGGGACGGCTTGCTGCCTTCACGACAGGGCCTGGGGGCGGCCTAAGGCTATGCAGCACGCTTATAGGGAGGTGCCGGAGCTGGGGGCAGGTGCACGGGGCAAGGGGGGCCCGGGGAGGCTGAGCGGGACCTCCGGTGGGCCGGGGAGGCGGCCATCATCTGCGCCCTGGGCACGGGGAAAAGGTCATCGTCCTCCTCCTTTCCCTCTTCCCTTCTGTCAGCTCCCGGGGAACTCACCGCTTCTCGGGAAGCGGCCGCACCCGCAAGCCCCCAGTAATCAACACGAATCCAACCCCAAAAATACACCTCGCGTACCGTACGCGCCACGGCCGCCCGGCACCCGAGCGCCGGAAGACCGCGCCTCCCGCCACGCCCGGCGAACCACGTGACAGGGCCGGCAGCCACTGCGCCAGGCATACAGCTCCCGGCATGCTCTGCGCCACAACCCGGCCGCCCGGCGGCCGGTTTGATGCGGAGCCACCCAGCATCCCTGCGAGCACAGCTGCAGGCGCAACAGCAGTTACGCAGCCACAACTAGGCACTAAACAAAGGCTTTCCAACACTGGAGGTCTAGAACAGGTAGACATTAGCACAGAAGCACAAGGGGCTCCGTCACCCTGCACAAATCTCCCCGTGCCTACACACGCACACGTTCAGAAGTTAGTTATCAGAAAACGCCCGACTCAGCCATTTGCCACAGTCACGAGACTCACGACATGATAACACGACATGACACACGAGGTGGGCTCAGAGTTTTAAGGCAAGAAATACCTCCCACGCCCCCCACCCGAGATCTTTCAGGGTCCACACCTGCCATCGCCCCGCACCAAACCTACCCGGCCAAAGGCTTTCAGGTGGCCCGAAACACTGTACACAGAAAATAACCAGGGACAGACCTGCATTGTTCGGAAGCGAACGATGCCCGACCGGGGCTCCTCTGCGGGGCACGGAGCCCCCCGGCTCCGCCCGGAGACACACACCCGCCCCCCGCTGCCCGAACTCACCCACCAGCGCTCTCCGGCCCCCGGACACGGCCGCGCTGCTCTCTCAGGCGGCTGCCGCAGGCGAGGCTCGGGCACCGCCAGGCCTCCAGGCGTCCCGAGGGGCTGCCGGACACCGCAGGGGATGGCTGCCGGCGGCCGGACCGCCGCGGCGCTCCCCGCCCAGCTCCCAGCAGGCTCCGCCGGCCGCGGGCTTCCCACGCCGGGCCGCAGAGGGGCCCCGGCACCGCACAGGGACGCCTCGCGACCCGGCCGCCACACGCACCGGCCCTTCGGCCTCCACACGCACCGCTCCCGCCCCCGCTCCGACGCGCACGCGCCACCGGAAGCCCGAGCCCCGCGGGGCGGCCCTTAAAGGGCGGCCGGAAGGAACGGCCCCCACCGGCCCCGCCACCGCGCCCAGCCGGTGAGCGCCAGCGCCCCCTGCTGGCCGGGCCGCGCTCAGCTCGCGAGGGCGCCGAGGGCCGGGCGGGGCGGGACGCGCCGGCTCGGGGCCAGCGCCTTCTCGGGGCGAGCGGGAAACCCCTGCGGGCCCCGGTCACGGCCGGGCAGAGCCGCGCGCCCTCCGAGAGCTGCTGAACGCGGCTGCCGCTCGTGACACATACCGAGCGGTCTGCGACAGGAGCGGGCAGAGGAGGAAGGGGCCGGCGGCCGCGGCGCCCTGGTCCCAGGCGGGGGGGGGGGGCTGGGGCCCGGGGGGCCGCCCCCCTCCTCACAGTTCCCTCACAGTTCCCTCACAGTTCCCTCACAGTTCCCTCACAGTTCCCTCACAGTTCCCTCACAGTTCATCCCATGGACGGAACCGGGACCTACTGTGAGGCACTGGGAAAGAAGTGGGAGGAAGCCGGGACAGACCAATATAGCCCAGTATGGACTAGACCAATATAGCCCAGTATGGACTGGAGGGAACTGCGAGGGAACCGCGAGAGAACCCCACAGAACAAACCATGGGGCACGAGAAGGCAGAGAATTAAGAATTAGGGACAGGGAGCCAGAAAAAAAAAAAGAAAAAACCAAAGGGAGACAGAGAGCAAAAGGAATCGCAATGCGTACGGAGAGAAGAGAGAAACAATTCTAGCATAGGGTCACGCGGGAGCCAGGGACAGCAAGATGGAGAAAGGACAGAAGCTACAGGCTACAGGGCAGAGAGGGAAGAATTAATGAATAGACACAGAGAGATGGGCAGAAAGACATGGAGAAAGGCTAAAGATCACACGGCCTACAGGGAAGAGAGAAGAGAGGGAGGAATTTTAAAAACAGGGGCAAGAAGCCAGAGAGAGGGAGAGAGAAGCAACAATAAAATGGGGACAAGCCACAGGGCAGCGAGGAGGGAATCAATGAATAAGAACACGAGACCAAAGAGAACACAATGTAGAATGGAAAAAAGGAACAGCGGCCTACAGGGAAGGAGGAATTAAAGATCAGGGACTGGGAGGCAGACAGAGACACATGAAGAAACAAGTGAAAAAAAAGAAAAAAACAAACCAACAGCAATGGGCTACAAAGACAGAGAGGGAGGAAATGAGGAAATAAAACATCGCAGCAAGGAGCTGGACAGAGAGAGATGAGGACAAACAAATAGCACGGGTCCACGTGACAGAGAACGTGGAATTAGAACACAGAGAGGGGGAGCCGGACAGAGAGAGAGGCCGAGAGAAACATCTAGACAGGCTACAGCGGGCAGAGGCAGGAATTAAAACCTAGGGACAGGGAGCTGGACAGAGAGAGATGGAGGTCACAGGGAACAGCGGTGGCTGCAGGAAGAACAGGAATTCATGAATAGGGAAAGGGAGCTGGACAGAGAAGAACTCAGAAAGGCAAGAACAGTAGCAGGGTACAGAGCAGAGAAGACAAATTAAAAAGCACGGGGGGAGCGTTGAGGCAGACAGAGAGAGATTAAGAAAAAAGTCACGGGCTACGTGGCAAAGCAGGAGGAATTCAGAAACGAGGATGGGAACCAAGGGAGAGTGTGCTGGTGAAGGATAACGGGCATTAAAAGTGAGGGACGGGGAGCTGGGAAAAGCGAGGCAGAGAAAAACAGAATCACAGAGAGAATCACACAAAGCCAAAAAAGAAGAAACTGAACAACAGGAACAGGTGTAACCAAAGCGATGAAATCAACCAACCAGAGACGGTGTTCCATTACGGGAACATGGAGCGTACCAATCAGCGCACCTGTCGATCTGCATTTTAGTGCCTAGGCGATCGTTAATGTCAGCAGAACAACAGACAACATGCTTCTGTCAGAAAAGGATGACAAAACGCGGTTTCGCTTAGCGGACTGAGAAAACTAGCCAAGACTGCCAAGAGTAAGAGCCGAGAAGCTAAAAGGTAATTCCGGCAGGGGGAGATCGCGACCACCGACTCACAGACCACCACCGACCCAAGTAACACCACCTACTCAGAAGAGAACAACGGAAGAGGACAACCGAGCCTGCGCAGTGATTGACATACGGAACGAGCAAGTTTGTACCCATCGCTAGACAAGACAATAACGACTATGTATGAGTATGTAAAATTTTCATCTACAAATTGTACAGGAAAGGTGCGTGAGGTACGCACGCCAGGAGGAGCGATCCCCCGTGCATCCGGCGCCGTGAATATAGAATGCCTGCTCTTTAATACTAAATTGGTGTTGAGGAGTCGTTTCCGATTTTAACGCGTTTTTCGGTAACAGTTTTGGCACCCCAGGTGGGAACCTGCTTTTGAATCTCGACGGATCCGTGGGATCGTGGGACCTGCAGCCGGCCCCGAGGAATTCTCCGGGAGAGCTTCCGATCCCCGGGCCAGAGAATTCTGAGCAAGATCCCCTGGATTGAGGTAAACAAGGCATTCTTTGAAGAAGAAACTTAGGTAGAATAATACGTGGGGTTAGTTTCCCACATAGGATAGGATAGCGGGTTTGAGTCCCACAGGCCTGCCCGTAAGGCGCGGCGAAAGCCACGCAGGGTCGGGGCCAAGAGGTGCCTCGGTTGGTAAGTCTCTGCTAGGCGAAAGCCTGTGGAGCGGGACCCGAGGGTAGGGGAGTCTTCAACAGGGGGTTGAAGTCTCCAGGGATATCTAGCAGGGGGCTACAGATCCCAGTGGCAGATTTCCAGTGAGACCTCTAACGGGGGTTGGAGTCCCTCTGACTAGTATTTGTGATAGTGCACTATCACAACTACTAGTCGACTGGGAGACGGGAGCATTACTGAGTAGGAAACCTATCCCACAGAGAACACCTTTGCGATGTATTTTGAAGCACTGGAAAGACGTCGGGGGCGGTGACCCACTAACTCGGAAACCATTAATTGAATATTGCAATCATTGGTGGCCAACGTATCAATTGGAAGGTGGGCACAAATGGCCAGAACACGAGACATTGCAATATCGTACCATCTTGCAATTAATGTTGTTTTGTAAAAAGGGAAGGCAAATGGGAAGAAGTGGCATATGTTGATTTGTTCTTTACACCGTGGAATCATCCCGAGCAGCAGAAACAGCGTGAGGTATGTCCACAAGATTCTACGGCAATGTTTCTGAAAAGAGGAAAACGTGGTGAGAACTTGAAAGAGTGTTGCTCTACTTGTGATACTGGATACTTCGCTTGATGAAACTGACAAGAAAATAGTATGGAATACAGCCAGAAGGCAGGTGCAGGGAGCACATGCTAACAGGAATTTACAGAGAACAATGAATAAGAATTTTCCATCTACAAATCCCGAGTGGGACCCTAATCAGCCAGGACCCAGGGGAATGTTGACTAGATGTCAGAGAGAGATTTTATTTGGAGTAAGACAAGCAATGCCAAAAGCAATAAATCGGTCAAAATTTATGAAGTGAGACAAGAATTAAGTGAGTCCCCTTCAGCCTTTATGGAAAGACTGAAGGTGACCACCAGAAAATATACTCATTTGAACCCAGAAAAACCAGAAAAAGCAATTCAGCTGGTCTCTATATTCATAAGACAATCAGCCCCAGATGGGGGCGGGGGGAGAGAAAACAACCTTCAGAAACTAGAACAACCTGAATCCAGAGATCTGGGTTAAATGCTTGAAGTAGCTTGGCATGAAGGAGACCAGGGGAATCAACCCTAGCTGAACACCTGGTTACACTGAAGCTACGGAATGAAGAAATAGAATTTTTGGTAGATACGGGAGCCACTTATTTGGTATTGAACACACGTGAAGAGAAATTTGATCATAAATCAGTAGATGTTGCTAGCGCAACAGGGCAAAGAAAAATTAGCCCCTCTCAGAGCCATTAAAGTTTAAATTGGAGAAGCAATGGGCAACTCACCAGTTTCTGCATATGCCTGAATGTCCACTGCCTCTGTTATGACGAGATCTATTAGGTCAATTAGATGCTCAAGTAACTTTTAAAGATGGAGAGATTAAATCACTAATACCAGAATCAAAAGCCACAGAGGCGAGAGCGTTTATGTTACAGGATTCCTCCAGGGAGGAACGGGTTCCCGAGGAAGTGGAAAACGTAGTAACTCCTTTGGTTTGAGCGAGCAGAGCTCCGGAGCGATCTAAGTGGGCAGAGCCGGTAAAAGTAACCTTAAAGCCTGGAGCCAAGCCCGTAAGACAAAAACAATACCCTATTAAGCGAGAGGCTCGAAAAGGATTACAGAAGTTAATTATAAAATTTTTCAGAATATGAGCTTTTAGTGGAATGTGAATCAGAATATAGTACTCCTGTGTCGCCAGTAAAGAAATCTAGAGGCAAAGAGTATTAGCTAGTTCACGATTTAAGGGCTATAAATCAGGTGGTCCAAGATATACATCCGGTAGTAGCTAATCCATACACTTTACTGACCTCTTTTAAAGGAGGAGCATAAATGGTTTACTGTACTAGATTTGAAGGACGCCTTCTTTTGCATACCTCCAGGCATAAAAAGTCAAAGCCTATTTGCTTTGGAATGGGAAAGCCCCACCACAGAATGAAAGACACAGCTACCATGGACCGTACTTCCACAAGGATTTAAAAATAGTCCTACGATACTTGAGACTCAGCTGGCAAAAAAAAATTAGATATAGAAAAAACAGAACCCAGGGAGAGGCATCTTGTTACAGAATGCGGATGACATTCTGATAGCGGCACAAAGTAAAGAAAAATGTTTTGAAATTTTTAAATTTTCTGGGCCAAGGAAGATGCGGAGTTTCCAGAAACAAAACCCAAATAGGAAAAGAAGCAGCCATTTATTTAGGATTTGAAATATCTCAAAGACAAAGACAATTAGAAAGTGAAAAGAAAGAAACTATTTGTCAAATTCCCGAACCTAGCAGCCCGAAGGAACTGAGAGCTTTTCTGAAAACAATGAAATAGCATCAGCTCTGGATTCTGAACTATAGACTGTATGTAAAACCATTATTTGAGGCATTGAAAGACTCAAAAGGATAAATATTTAACCTGGACGCCCGGATGCCAAACGGCATTCAAAGAACTGAAAAGAGCCTCGATGATGGCCCCTGCATTAGGCCTACCTGATTTCGCTAAACCTTTTGAGTTGTTTGTCCACGAAAGACAACATTTAGCCCTTGGAGTGCTGACACAGCGACTGGGAACCTGGAAGAGACCTGTGGGCTACTTCTCCAAACAACCTGACCACGCGAGTAAAAGATGGCCTAGGTGTTTACGGGCAGTAGCAACAACAGCGCTGCCGATCCGGGAAGCCCCAAAGTTAACAATGGGACAGAAGATGACAGTATATGTCCCGCACATAGCGGTGACTGTTTTAGAACAAAAGGGGGGTCGTTGGCTATCCCTTAGCAGAATGTTGAAATATCAAGTTGTTCTGTTAGAACAAGACGATGTGGAATCGAAGACTACTGCTATACTGAATCCTGCTATGTTTTTAACAACAGAAAACCTTACGGACAATTTAGAACACGATCGCTTGCTAACTATTGAACAAGTCTATTCCAGCAGACCAGACCTGAGACACAAACCTCTGGGAAAATCCTGATCTGGAGTTGTTTACAGATGGAAGAAGCTCTGGGCGAGAAGAGAAGCGAATGGCCGGATATGCTGTCGTTATCGCCGCCGAGGGAATGGAGTCAGGGGTGCTGCCTGCAAACACCTCAGCACAGAAAGCAGTATTGGTAGCATTGAAGCGAGCTCTGCGAATGGCAGAAGGACAAAGGATAAATATCTAGACTGATTCCAAACGTGCATTTGGTGTGATCCACGATCATGGAGCTATTGGGAAGGAGAAAGGACTGCCATCAGCCCAAGAATCATCAATACAGCATAAAGAAGAAATTCTCCAACTTCCGGAAGACGTGCAGAAACCAAAAGAAGTGGCGGTAAAGCGTTGCAAAGCTCATCAATTTGGCCAGACGGCTGTAAACATAAGCAAACGACTGACCGATAAAGCTGCAAAGAGGACTGCAGAGCAAGGTATCCTTGCACTAGTACCAGTAAAACAGATCAGAATTCCAAAGTTGAAACCGAGATATAATAAATTGGATGAGCAATTAGCAGAACAATTGGAAGCATCACAAAACACAGAGAGATGGTAGGTAACACCAGAAAAACAAGTAATAACAACAACCACCCCACAAGTTATGACAGAACTTGCAAAAGAAAACCATGAGCAAACACATTAGGCTGTAGGCGCTACGGTTTTGAGTTTAAAAACATCTGTAGCGTGTGTAGGCATGACAAGAATAGTTAAACCCATAGTAGCTAAGTGTCCAATCTGTCCTAGAAATAATCCCCTGAACCAAAGGAAACAACCTTTAGGAGTAACAAAACAAAAAATTCTCCCGGAAATTATTAGCAAATTAAGTTCTCTGAGTTACCCAGACAAAATAGATAGAGCAGTATTTGTCAGTGCTGATTGACAAATTTTCTAGATGGCCAGAAGCTTTCTCGTGCTGCACCGACAAAGCTAGTAGTAGTTAAAACGTTGCTGAAAGAAATAATACCAAGATTTAGAGTGCCAACGGGAATGTCCTCTGATAGAGCACCACATTTTTTTGCAGAGGTACTTCAACAAATTAATAAAATTTTGGGTAGAAAATGGGACCTGCATACACCCTGGAGACCACAATCAAGTGAAAAATTTCAGAACATGAAGCAAACACTAAACTGACATAGTGGAATGTTATTGATCTAGGATGGAAGTATTGAGAAAATTATTATTTCAGAACTTCCAAACAGGGGAAATGTAACCAAAGTGATGAAATCAACCAGAGACGGTGTTCCATTACGGGAACATGGAGCATACCAATCAGCGCACCTGTCGATCTGCATTTTAGTCCCTAGGCGATCGTTAATGTCAGCAGAACAACAGACAACGTGCTTCTGTCAGAAAAGGATGACAAAACGCGGTTTCGCTTAGCGGACTGAGAAAACTAGCCAAGACTGCCAAGATTAAGAGCCAAGAAGGTAAAAGGTAATTCCGGCAGGGGGAGATCGCGACCACCGACTCACAGACCACCACCGACCCAAGTAACAGAAGAGAACAACGGAAGAGGACAACCGAGCCTGCGCAGCGATTTACATACGGAACGAGCAAGTTTGTACCAATCAGCAGACAGGACAATAATGAATATGTATGAATACGTAAAACATTGATCTACAAATTGTACGGGAAAGGTGCGTGAGGTACGCACGCCAGGAGGAGCGATCCCCCGTGCATCCGGCGCCGCGAATAAAGAATGCCTGCTCTTTAATACTAAATTGGTGTTGAGGAGTCGTTTCCGATTTTAACGCGTTTTTCGGTAACACAGGAAGTCAGATCAAGAGAGCCAGAGAACAACAAAACACCGACAGGCTACAGGACAGAGCAGGAGGAAAAAAAAAAAAAAACGGAGCCAGAGCCAGGCAGAGAGAGGCGGAGAAAGAAAAAGGAGCCACAGGCTACAGGACAGAGAGAGGGAGGACTGAAAAGACGGGGAGGCAGGGAGACAGAGCGAGATGGAGAAAGAAGGTGCGGGGGGGGGGGGCGCAAAAAAAAAAGTAAATTTTGCAGCAGGTAAGGAAAGAGAGGGGGCCGGGGGAGAGACAGGGAGGGCCCAGGACGCACAAGAGAGGCAACGGGGCCCCAGTGGCCCAGGACTCACCGCGACTCTCGCTCTCAGCGCTGCTGGCACAATTTAGCCGTTCAGATGCTTCTTTCCCCTCCTCTCCTCCCTGCCTCTTCTGCAGCTCCAGACTCTAGGCCGTCCTCCACCTGAAGAGAATACGTGGGTGTCTTACAGCTCTTACCAGATGAGGCTTCCTAGGCACGTAGCCTAGCTCGCCCGTGCTGGAGCTGGGGGCAGGCGCACGGGGCAAGGGGGGCCAGGGGAGGCTGAGGGGGAGCTCTGGTGAGCTGGGGAGTCGGCCATCTTCTGCACCCAGAAGCTGCAGGGGGAAAAGGTCATCATCCTCCTCCTCCTTTCCCTCTTCCCTTCTATCAGCTCCCGGGTAACTCCTAGGGCTGCCCTCACCCGCTCGCCTTTAGCATACCAGAAGCCTGCCTCGGCGGGTCATTTGAAGCGTCCC
Source organism: Phalacrocorax aristotelis (assembly GCF_949628215.1). Taxonomy (NCBI): domain Eukaryota; kingdom Metazoa; phylum Chordata; class Aves; order Suliformes; family Phalacrocoracidae; genus Phalacrocorax; species Phalacrocorax aristotelis. The sequence goes on along the minus strand of NW_027441151.1, from coordinate 726,582 downwards.
ATCCCACCAGCCCCAGTAGTACAGGCACACAAGGAGATACCCCTGCACCCACCAAAGGGGCTCGCTCACCTCGCCGGCAGCCCTAGGCCTCACCCGACACAGGGAATCGTGTCCGACACACCACCACGCTGCAGCAAGAGCAGAGGAGGCCTTTCCTTACCAGGAAGCAGCAACGAGCACGGCGGCATCACCTCGCAGGCACTGCAGCATCGCAGGGCTGTTACCTGCGGAGAGAGCAATGGGGATCACAGGGACGCCACCGCGCGTGCACGGCTCCCGGGCTCAGTACCCAATTCTGGTCGCTGGGCAGCAGCATTATCTGAATTACTCTTCTCGATTAATACCATCCAGAAACCGTAACTTGGCTGCATCCACAGAGCTTCTATTCCTCTGCACCTTTCCCCCTCGCAGCCCCAGCAGCGCCATTCATTGCCTCTGCACCAAACAGCAAAGTGTCTCGAGGGAGGAGAAGCAGCACAGCAAACCTGGGGAACAAGGTTGGGTTCCCACCCCCGCAGAATAAGCCCCAGGAACTGCTTGTAGGCATGTGGCATCAGGGTTGTGATCGGGTTTTGGTTTGGTTTTCTTTTTTTTTCCCCCGCCTTCTTTACATAATGTAATAATTGGGGTTGCTTTTCCAAACTACTGAGTTCTGTGGGGATTTTTTGTGCTTTTGCCCTACAAAAAATGGTCATTTTCACTTTCGGTTTTGTGCATGAGAATGGTTGGTGGGTGCTTTTAGGTTGTTGTTCCTTCCCCCCACCCCCTTTTTTTTTTCCTTTCCAGCCGCACAAATCCAGCTGGAGTTGGCTTTCCCAGAAGCCCCAAGTTGTTTTCTTTCCACCAGAATTCTTCCTGTATTTTCACCCCTCATTGCAGGCCCAGAGTCAAGGGGTTTGAGGTATTTTTGTGCCCAGGCAGCAGCTCCCAGGCTGCATAAGCAGCCCCACAGGGGGAAGTCCCCGTTTGAGGGAATCGGCCCCAAATTGGGATGGGAAAGTGAAGAGAAGGAGAAAAAACCCTGAATAACCTGAAAAAGAACACCTACTCCAGCCCACCAAGCACCGGTCACCTTGCCTGACTCACCTCCAGGGCCCACATCACGCTCGGCTCATCGCTTAGCACCCTCAGATCACAAAAAAAAAAAAAAAGAGTAAAACCCATAATGGAGCCCTATAGCCATCAGTCACATCTTCCCTCCAGTACTACACACAGACTCACCTTCTTACAGCGCTCCCCTGGGCTCTCCTCCGTTGCCCTGCACGACTCATCCATCTGCACCTGGAAAAACAGTGTTACTGAACAAGTCACCTGGAGGCACAGCAACAGCTTAACCATTCCACAGCTCCTGCGCCCACGTAGGAATACCATCTAGAGCCCAACTACAGCCTGCCGTTAAAGGAAATGCATTAAATCAAACGTTAAGCCCTCGCACATACAAGCCGGAACAGCAAAAACACGGCACGCTCGCGCACCCAGGGCGCAGCCCGACGGAGGTCCACGCGCACCTCGCCGGTTTGATGCGGAGCCACCCAGCATCCCTGCGAGCACAGCTGCAGGCGCAACAGCAGTTTCACCTACACCCATCTCGGCACGCAGCGCTTCTGAAGCTTTAAGCTGAAAGCCCTACCTTGACGCTTGGCCACACTAGAAGCGAGCCGTAGCTAGGACTCCACAGAAACACAGCAACACAAATTGCACACCCACAGCGGCGACAGCCTTGCAACTACTTAGACCAGGAACAACAGAGGAAAGTAAAACGGCTTCATCACCCGCACAGGAAAAGCGGCAGACGGAGGCAAAGGGTCAGCATTCATAGCCCTTACAGAACACAGGCGTTCTCTCTCCTTCCATTCCTAAACCCATCCCTTAGGTCTAAATATCGCAGCCCTGCTGTGGCAATAGCGAGAGCGGGGAACGAGAGCCCTGCCGCCGGCCGTTTGTGCGGCAGGACACAAAAACAGAGGGACATGTTTTGCCACACACAACCCTGAATCTCCTGAAAAGTTATGTTTACCAAAAATAGGCATTTGGAACATATTGCCAAAAACAAAACATTCGGCAATAAAACTTTTATGTGTTTGACACCCGCACATTTTTTGGGAACTTGCTATTTGCTTCCTGGTTTTGCTGGTCTTCCCTCAGAAGTTCTACCTGCAGCCAAGTTATTCCCACCCGCCCGACCGGTTCAAGCATTCACCTTCCTGGTATTACCAGCACATTGAGACACAGGCGAGGAACTTAACTGCTCTTCTAAAACTATCCAAATGACAATTACAGCCCTGAAAGAGGAGTGGAAGAGAAGAACAGGAGAGATCAGGCAGCAAAAATGCTCTGCAGGCTGCTGCCAGCCAACACTGCACTCTTTTGTTAAAGCCACCCCGCCCCCCCAAATGCAAACAAAAAAACCCCCCATGACTTCATGAAGTGCGTGGGTTTTTTTTCTTTTCAGTAGTCCTTTTGGAGCTCATCCCTGTCTCAGCATCTTGTCTTGTCAGAGCATGAAGTGCAGATGATCTGTATCCCGATGACATTTGCATGGGATGAATACATTTTCAGAAATAGACCCGATCCGTGAGACTCCTGTCACCTTTGTGGTTTTAATAATCGTAACTCAATTTTATCGACTGACACACTTGTGAGAAAACTAATTAACTTGAAACGTAGCCTCTCCTCGGGGAAAAAATGTGTTAGACACCAAATGAAACCGATTCAGAGCTCCAAACCACGATGGAGCCGATAGAGCTGTTGTGACTTAGTTTGTATGTTTAATTAATTGGTTAATAACTCTTCTAAGCAGCGCAGAATGAAGAGCTGGACCCAAAGAGGGTGCGCTGCACTGGATCCAAAAAGCACCCTTCCTCCAGAGACCCGCCTCAGGTGGCGAGTTCGCTCTGGTGCATGCCGGCCTCCCGAACTTCGGGGTCCGATGTGACCGGACCCCCACCTCCGGGGAGGGTCCTCGTACCCTGCCCAACCCTTGCTTTCCCCTGCAGCCCCCGATGCCCCCACGCCACCCCCACAAGCAGCCAAACCGGCTTCTGCTTTTGGCCCCCAAACCAGCTCACTTTGGGACCGGTTCTGAGCCAAAAAGCCCAGCTGCTGAGCCTGTTCTCAAGTCCCAAAAGCGCAGCACTTGACCTCTGCTCCTCAGCCCAAAACCACACCACTTAGTCCCCTCGCTCAGGCCCTCAAAACGCACGACTCGATCTGTTTCAGGGCCCCGGCGTCAGCCACAGGAGCCTGCTCTCAAGGCCCAGGAACAGAAGAGCTGTGCTCTCCACGCTCAGGGACCAAACCAGCTGAACCTGGCTGCGTCCCGGCCCCCTCCGCAGTCCCCACGGGCAACGCTCAGGGCCGCGGAGAGCGCAGCCACCCCGCAGCCCTGCACCCCCACGGCCCACGCGGGCACTGTCGGGGAGGCCTTGGGAACTGAACTGCGCGGGCCCGGCCCCGCACCCCGGCGGGGCAGCCCAGCGCCGGCCCGGCAGCGCTTTCTTCCTGCTCTCGCAGGCCTCGTTTCCCCGGCAGCGCCGGGCCCGCACCCCAACCCCACAGGGGGCCGGGCCCGGCCCGCCTCCAGCAAACCGCGGCGGCAGCAGCCGGGGTCCCTGCCTGCCTCGCGGGCAAGGGGGGACCCGCCCGGCACCGCAGGAGCCCCCGCCGGGGTCGCCGCCGCCGCCGCCCGACCCCGACGAGGAGCAGTCGAGAGCCGGGTGGGGCTGCCCCTACTCCCCGGGGACGGGCACGGGCTCGGCCCCAAAACCCAACCACCGACCCACGACAGCGCTCGGCCCGGGGCCGCTGCTGCCCGCACCCCGCCGCCCCCCCGGGGGCTCCGCGGACCGGGAGACCCCACAGCCCAAACCCGCCGACCCACAGCGCGCCCGGCCATGCGGCTCCTCACCTGCTCTGGCGCGGCTCCGGCTGCCCCACGGCCCGGCACGGAGCCGAACCCGGCCACCGGACCATCCGCCAACCCCCCCAACCCCCGGACGCTCCGGGACGGTTCTCGTCCCTTTTCGCTCTGACGCCTCGAGCCGAGCCGGCCCCGCTCCTCCGAGCTACCGGCGGTGCCCGCTCTGCTGCTCGGGGCCGGGCCCTGTTCTCGCCCGGACGCGAGAAGCCGCTCCGGGGTCTTCTCGGTGCGTCCAGCCCCGTGCCGTGCCGGAGCGGGGAGAGCCGGGTACGAGCGCGGAGCCCTGGGGCAGGGGTTGCCCCAGTGCCGCCGACGGTGTGTGGGGGGGTGTCGTCGTCCCCCGCCCTACGCGGGGGGCGCACACACGGTACACCCGCGGGCAGGGGCATCCCCGGGGAGCCGTGCGGCCGGGCTGCGCCGTAGGAGGGGAAGGTGATGTTGGTTTCCCATTTTCCCCGCAAACTGATCCTCCCCCCCGGCCCCCCTTTCCCGCGCGTTACAGCCCGCGAAAAAGCTTTTAACAACCCGATCGACAACACTCCCTTTATCCCTCTTCCAGCAGCAGCAGCAGCAGCAGCGAGAGATTAAGGCAACTGCAGCAGAGGGGAGGAAGGCAAGGAGAGCCTTTTCAAGCAAGGGCAGGACAAAATGCACGGCGTGGACAGGCACAGGAGAGGCTGCATTATCTGGAAAGCACAACGCCTGCCCAAGGGCAGAAAATAAGGAACGAATTGTTTCCAAGGAGCTGCAGCAGACGAATCACCTTTTTCTTTATTGCACTCCTGCCCTTTGTTATCCAAAGCGATAGGCTTCACCACCGGGCAGAAAATAGCTGCCTAGATTTACACGGACAACCAGAAACAATCAAGCCACCCAGCAAGAAGTTCGCAGCAGAGGTATAACCCATCAGCAGCTAAAACATTTGTTACGCAGGCACAACTAGGCACTAAACAAAGGCTTTCCAACTCTGGAGGTCTAGAACAGGTAGACATTAGCACAGAAGCACAAGGGGCTCCGTCACACTGCACAAATCTCCCCGTGCCTACACACGCACACGTTCAGAAGTTAGTTATCAGAAAACGCCCGACTCAGCCATTTGCCACAGTCACGAGACTCACGAGGTGGGCTCAGAGTTTTAAGGCAAGAAATACCTCCCCCACCCCACACCAGAGATCTTTCAGGCTCCAGACCTGCCATCTCCCCGCACCAAACGTAACCGGCCAAAGGGTTTCAGGTGACCCAAAACACAGTACACAAAAAATAACCGGGGAGAGCCCTACATTGTGGAAAAGCGAACGATGCCCGACCGGGGCTTCTCTGCGGGGCCCGGCCCCCGCCCCGCCCCCGGCCCGACCCGCACGGAGATACCCCCCGGCCCGCGCCAGGCCTCACCTCACACGGAGACCCACCCGCTGCCCGAACTCACCCACCAGCGCTCTCCGGCCCCCGGACACGGCCGCGCTGCTCTCTCAGGCGGCTGCCGCAGGCGAGGCTCGGGCACCGCCAGGCCTCCAGGCGTCCCGAGGGGCTGCCGGACACCGCAGGGGATGGCTGCCGGCGGCCGGACCGCCGCGGCGCTCCCCGCCCAGCTCCGAGCAGGCTCCGCCGGCCGCGGGCTTCCCACGCCGGGCCGCAGAGGGGCCCCGGCACCGCACAGGGACGCCTCGCGACCCGGCCGCCACACGCACCGGCCCTTCGGCCTCCACACGCACCGCTCCCGCCCCCGCTCCGACGCGCACGCGCCACCGGAAGCCCGAGCCCCGCGGGGCGGCCCTTAAAGGGCGGCCGGAAGGAACGGCCCCCACCGGCCCCGCCCCCGCGCCGGACCGCCCCCGCGCCCAGCCGGTGAGCGCCAGCGCCCCCTGCTGGCCGGGCCGCGCTCAGCTCGCGAGGGCGCCGAGGGCCGGGCGGGGCGGGGCGGGACGCCCCGGCTCGGGGCCAGCGCCTTCTCGGGGCGAGCGGGAAACCCCTGCGGGCCCCGGTCACGGCCGGGCAGAGCCGCGCGCCCTCCGAGAGCTGCTGAACGGGGCTGCCGCTCGTGACACATACCGAGCCGTCTGCGACGGGAGCGGGCAGAGGAGGAAGGGGCCGGCGGCCGCGGCGCCCTGGCCCCAGGCGGGGGGGGGGGGGGGGCTGGGGCCCGGGGGGCCGCCCCCCTACTCACAGTTCCCTCACAGTTCCCTCACAGTTCCCTCACAGTTCCTTCCCAGTACATAACAGTTCCCTCCCAGTACATCCCAGTACATCCCAGTAGATCCTGGTACATCCCAAATCCCTGCCAGTTCCACCCGGTACAACCCAGTACAAGCCTGTACATCCTAGTTCCTCCACAGTACATCCCAGGGCATCCCCGCACATTGTAGTGCCTCCCAGTACATCCCAGGTCCCTCCCAGTACTGGGAGGGACCTGGGATGTACTGGGAGGGAACTGGGATGTACTGGGAGGGACCTGGGATGTACTGGGAGGGAACTGGGATGTACTGGGATGTGATGGGACAGAACTGGGATGTATTGGGAGGCACTGGGAAAGAAGTGGTAGCGAACCGGGAGGGAATTGGGATGTACGGGGATGAACTGGTAGGAAACTGGGATGTACTGGCATGGAACGGGGATGTATTGGGATGTACAGGAACGGAACTGGAATGTACTGCGATGTACTGGGATGTACTGGGAGCAAATTGGAATTTACTGGGATGTACTGGGAGGAAACTGGGATATACTGGGTGGAAACTGGAATATACTGGGAGGCACTGGGAGGGAAGTGGGTGTCAACTGGGACATTCCAGTTTCCTCCCAGTACATCCCAGTTCCCTACCAGTGCAGCCCAGTACATCCCATTTCCCTCCCAGTCCGTCCCAGTTCCCTCCCAGTCCGTCCCAGTTCCCTCCCAGTACATCCCAGTTCCCTCACAGTTCACACACAGTTCACTCCCAGTTCCATTCCAGTACATCCCAGTACATGCCAGTTGCCTCCCAGTTTCCTCTAAGTACATCCCAGTACTTCAAAGTTCCATCCCAGTACATCCCAGTTCCCTCCCACTCCGTCCCAGTACATCCCAGTTCCCTCCCAGTACATCCTACTACATACCAGTTCCCTCCCAGTTCACTCCCAGTACACAACAGTTACCTCCCAGTACGTCCCAGTTCCCTCCCAGTACGTCCCAGTACATCCCAGTTCCGTCCCAGTTCCCTACCAGTGCGTCCTAGTTCCCTCCCAGTACGTCCCAGTTCCCTCTTAGTCCATTCCAGTTCCCTCCAGTATATCCCAGTACATCCCAGTTCCCTCCAGTACATCTCAGTTCCCTCACAGTTCACACACAGTTCACTCCCAGTTCCACTGCAGTACATCCCAGTACATGCCAGTTCCCTCCCAGTACATCACACTACATCCCAGTTCCCTCCCAGTTCCTGCTAAGTACACCCCAGTACTTCACAGTTCCCTCCCAGCACATCCCAGTACGTCCCAGTTCCCCTCAGTACATAACACTTCCCTCCCAGTACATACCAGTACATCCCAGTGTCCTCACAGTACGTCCCAGTTCCCTCCCAGTACATCCCAGTTCCCTCCCAGTCCGTCCCAATCCCCTCCCAGTACATCCCAGTTCCCTCCCAGTATGTCCCAGTACATCCCAGTTCCCTCCCAGTAAATCCCAGTTCCCTCCCAGTTCCCTCCCACTACATCCCAGTTCCCTCCCAGTACATACCAGTTCCCTCCCAGTACATCCCAGTACATCCTGGTACATCCCAGTTCCCACCCAGTACATCCTACTACATACCAGTTCACTCCCAGTACATCCCAGTTCCCTACCAGTACATCCCAGTTCCCTCCCTGTTCCTTCCCAGTACATAACAGTTACCTCCCAGTACATCCCAGTAGATCCTGGTACATCCCAAATCCCTGCCAGTTCCACCCGGTACAACCCAGTACAAGCCTGTACATCCTAGTTCCTCCACAGTACATCCCAGGGCATCCCCGCACATTGTAGTGCCTCCCAGTACATCCCAGTTCCCTCCCAGTACTGGGAGGGACCTGGGACGTACTGGGAGGGACCTGGGATGTACTGGGATGTAATGGGACGGAACTGGGATGTATTGGGAGGCACTGGGAAAGAAGTGGTAGTGAACCGGGAGGGAATTGGGATGTACGGGGATGAACTGGTAGGTAACTGGGATGTACTGGCATGGAACTGGGATGTATTGGGATGTACAGGAACGGAACTGGAATGTACTGGGATGTACTGGGAGCGAACTGGGATTTACTGGGATGTACTGGGAGGAAACTGGGATATACTGGGAGGAAACTGGGAGGGAAGTGGGTGTCAACTGGGACATTCCAGTTTCCTCCCAGTACATCCCAGTTCCCTACCAGTGCATCCCAGTCCATCCCAGTTCCCTCCCAGTCCGTCCCAGTTCCCTCCCAGTCCGTCCCAGTACATCCCAGTTCCCTCCCAGTACATCCTACTACATACCAGTTCCCTGCCAGTTCACTCCCAGTACACAACAGTTACCTCCCAGTACGTCCCAGTTCCCTCCCAGTACGTCCCAGTACATCCCAGTTCCATCCCAGTTCCCTACCAGTGCGTCCTAGTTCCCTCCCAGTACGTCCCAGTTCCCTCTTAGTCCATTCAGGTTCCCTCCAGTATATCCCACTACATCCCAGTTCCCTCCAGTACATCTCAGTTCTCTCCCATTTCCCTCCCAGTACATCCCAGTTCCCTCACAGTTCACACACAGTTCACTCCCAGTTCACTCACAGTTCACTCCCAGTTCCATTCCAGTACATCCCAGTACATGCCAGTTCCCTCCCAGTACATCACACTACATCCCAGTTCCCTCCCAGTTGCTGCTAAGTACATCCCAGGACTTCACAGTTCCCTCCCAGCACATCCCAGTACGTCCCAGTTCCCCTCAGTACATAACACTTCCCTCCCAGTACATACCAGTACATCCCAGTGTCCTCACAGTACGTCCCAGTTCCCTCCCAGTCCGTCCCAATCCCCTCCCAGTACGTCCCAGTTCCCTGCCAGTATGTCCCAGTACATCCCAGTTCCCTCCCAGCACATCCCAGTTCCCTCCCAGTAAAACCCAGTTCCCTCCCAGTTCCCTCCCACTACATCCCAGTTCCCTCCCAGTACATACCAGTTCCCTCCCAGTACATCCCAGTTCCATCCCAGTACATCCCAGTTCCCACCCAGTACATCCTACTACATACCAGTTCCCTCCCAGTTCACTCCCAGTACATCCCAGTACTTCACAGTTCCCTCCCAGTACATCCCAGTACGTCCCAGTTCCCCTCAGTACATAACACTTCCCTCCCAGTACATACCAGTACATCCCAGTGTCCTCACAGTAAGTCCCAGTTCCCTCCCAGTACATCCCAGTTCCCTCCCAGTACATCCCAGTTCCCTCCCAGTTCACTCCCAGTACATAACAGTTACCTCCCAGTACATCCTAGTAGATCCTAGGACATTTCAAATCCCTGCCAGTTCCACCCGGTACAACCCAGTACAAGCCTGTACATCCTAGTTCCTCCACAGTACATCCCAGGGCATCCCCGCACATTGTAGTGCCTCCCAGTACATCCCAGTTCCCTCCCAGTACTGGGAGGGAACTGGGATGTACTGGGAGGGAACTGGGACGTACTGGGAGGGAACTGGCATGTACTGGGATGTAATGGGACGGAACTGGGATGTATTGGGAGGCACTGGGAAAGAAGTGGTAGTGAACCGGGAGGGAATTGGGATGTACGGGGATGAACTGGTAGGAAACTGGGATGTACTGGCATGGAACGGGGATGTATTGGGATGTACAGGAACAGGACTGGAATGTACTGCGATGTACTGGGAGCAAACTGGGATTTACTGGGATGTACTGGGAGGAAACTGGGATATACTGGGAGGAAACTGGGATATACTGGGAGGCACTGGGAGGGAAGTGGGTGTCAACTGGTACATCCCAGTTCCCACCCAGTACATCCTACTACATACCAGTTCCCTCCCAGTTCACTCCCAGTACATCCCAGTACTTCACAGTTCCCTCCCAGTACATCCCAGTACGTCCCAGTTCCCTTCAGTACATAACACTTCCCTCCCAGTACATAACAGTACATCCCAGTGTCCTCACACTACGTCCCAGTTCCCTCACAGTACATCCCAGTTCCCTCCCAGTACATCCCAGTTCCCTCCCTGTTCCTTCCCAGTACATAACAGTTACCTCCCAGTACATCCCAGTACATCCCAGTAGATCCTGGTACATCCCAAATCCCTGCCAGTTCCACCCGGTACAACCCAGTACAAGCCTGTACATCCTAGTTCCTCCACAGTACATCCCAGGGCATCCCCGCACATTGTAGTGCCTCCCAGTACATCCCAGATCCCTCCCAGTACATCCCAGATCCCTCGCAGTCTGTCCCAGTACGTCCCAGTACATCCCAGTTCCCTCACAGTACATCCCAGTTCCCTCACAGTTCACACACAGTTCACTCCCAGTTCCATTCCAGTACAGCCCAGTACATGCCACTTTCCTCCAAGTAAATCCCAGTACCCTCCCACTACATTCAAGTTCCCTCCCACTTCCCTCTAAGTACATCCCAGTACTTCACAGTTCACTCCCAGTACATCCCAGTTCCCCCTCGGTACATAACAATTCCTTCCCAGTACACCCCAGTACATCCCAGTTCCCTCCCAGTATGTCCCACTACATCCCAGTTCCCTCCCAGTCCATCCCAGTTCCCTCCCAGTAAATCCCAATTCCCAACACTTTCCACCCAGTACATCCCAGTTCCCTCCCAGTACATACCAGTTCCCTCTAAGTACATCCCAGTACTTCACAGTTCCCTCCCAGTTCACTCCCAGTACACAACAGTTACCTCCCAGTACATCCCAGTACATCCTAGTAGATACTAGGACATTTCAAATCCCTGCCAATTCCACCCGGTACAACCGAGTACAAGCCTGTACATCCTAGTTCCTCCACGGTACATCCCAGGACATCCCCGCACATTGTAGTGCCTCCCAGTACATCCCAGCTCCCTCCCAGTACTGGGAGGGAACTGGGACGTACTGGGAGGGAACTGGGATGTACTGGGATGTAATGGGACGGAACTGGGATGTATTGGGAGGCACTGGGAAAGAAGTGGTAGTGAACCGGGAGGGAATTGGGATGTACGGGGATGAACTGGTAGGAAACTGGGATGTACTGGCATGGAACGGGGATGTATTGGGATGTACAGGAACGGAACTGGAATGTACTGCGATGTACTGGGAGCAAACTGGGATTTACTGGGATGTACTGGGAGGAAACTGGGATATACTGGGAGGAAACTGGGAGGAAAGTGGGTGTCAACTGGGACATTCCAGTTTCCTCCCAGTACATCCCAGTTCCCTACCAGTGCATCCCAGTCCGTCCCAGTTCCCTCCCAGTCCGTCCCAGTACATCCCAGTTCCCTCCCAGTTCACTCCCAGTACATAACAGTTACCTCCCAGTACATCCCAGTAGATCCTGGTACATCCCAAATCCCTGCCAGTTCCATCCGGTACAACCCAGTACAAGCCTGTACATCCTAGTTCCTCCACAGTACATCCCAGGGCATCCCCGCACATTGTAGTGCCTCCCAGTACATCCCAGTTCCCTCCCAGTACTGGGAGGGACCTGGGATGTACTGGGAGGGACCTGGGATGTACTGGGAGGGACCTGGGATGTACTGGGATGTAATGGGACGGAACTGGGATGTATTGGGAGGCACTGGGAAAGAAGTGGTAGTGAACCGGGAGGGAATTGGGATGTACGGGGATGAACTGGTATGAAACTGGGATGTACTGGCATGGAACAGGGATGTATTGGGATGTACAGGAACGGAACTGGAATGTACTGCGATGTATTGGGATGTACTGGCAGCGAGCTGGGATTTACTGGGATGTACTGGGAGGAAACTGGGATATACTGGGAGGAAACTGGGATATACTGGGAGGCATTGGGAGGGAAGTGGGTGTCAACTGGGACATTCCAGTTTCCTCCCAGTACATCCCAGTTGCCTACCAGTGCAGCCCAGAACATCCCAGTTCCCTCCCAGTCCGTCCCAATCCCCTCCCAGTACATCCCAGTTCCCTGCCAGTATGTCCCAGTACATCCCAGTTCCCTCCCAGTACATACCAGTTCGCTCCCAGTACATCCCAGTTCCCTCCCAGTTCCCTCCCACTACATCCCAGTACATCCCAGTTCCCTCCCAGTACATACCAGTTCCCTCCCAGTACATCCCAGTTCCCTCCCGGTACATCCCAGTTCCCACCCAGTACATCCTACTACATACCAGTTCCCTCCCAGTTCACTCCCAGTACATCCCAGTACTTCACAGTTCCCTCCCAGTACATCCCAGTACGTCCCAGTTCCCCTCAGTACATAACACTTCCCTCCCAGTACATAACAGTACATCCCAGTGTCCTCACAGTACGTCCCAGTTCCCTCCCAGTACATCCCAGTTCCCTACCAGTACATCCCAGTTACCTCCCTGTTCCTTCCCAGTACATAACAGTTACCTCCCAGTACATCCCAGTAGATCCTGGTACATCCCAAATCCCTGCCAGTTCCACCCGGTACAACCCAGTACAAGCCTGTACATCCTAGATCCTCCACAGTACATCCCAGGGCATCCCCGCACATTGTAGTGCCTCCCAGTACATCCCAGGTCCCTCCCAGTACTGGGAGGGAACTGGGATGTACTGGGAGGGAACTGGGACGTACTGGGAGGGAACTGGGATGTACTGGGATGTAATGGGACGGAACTGGGATGTAATGGGACGGAACTGGGAAAGAAGTGGTAGTGAACCGGGAGGGAATTGGGATGTATGGGGATGAACTGGTAGGGAACTGGGATGTACTGGCATGGAACGGGGATGTATTGGGATGTACAGGAACAGAACTGGAATGTACAGCGATGTATTGGCATGTACTGGCAGCGAGCTGGGATTTACTGGGATGTACTGGGAGGAAACTGGGATATACTGGGAGGAAACTGGGATATACTGGGAGGCATTGGGAGGGAAGTGGGTGTCAACTGGGACATTCCAGTTTCCTCCCAGTACACCCCAGTTCCCTACCAGTGCAGCCCAGTACATCCCAGTTCCCTCCCAGTCCGTCCCAATCCCCTCCCAGTACATCCCAGTTCCCTGCCAGTATGTCCCAGTACATCCCAGTTCCCTCCCAGTACATACCAGTTCCCTCCCAGTACATACCAGTTCCCTCCCAGTACATACCAGTACATCCTGGTACATCCCAGTTCCCACCCAGTACATCCTACCACATACCAGTTCCCTCCCAGTTCACTCCCAGTACATCCCAGTACTTCACAGTTCCATCCCAGTACATCCCAGTACGCACCGGTTCCCCTCTGTACATAACACTTCCCTCCCAGTACATAACAGTACATCCCAGTGTCCTCACAGTACGTCCCAGTTCCCTCCCAGTACATCCCAGTTCCCTACCAGTACGTCCCAGTTCCCTCCCAGTTCACTCCCAGTACATAACAGTTACCTCCCAGTACATCCCAGTACATCCCAGTAGATCCTGGTACATCCCAAATCCCTGCTAGTTCCACCCGGTACAACCCAGTACAAGCCTGTACATCCTAGTTCCTCCACAGTACATCCCAGGGCATCCCCGCACATTGTAGTGCCTCCCAGTACATCCCAGGTCCCTCCCAGTACTGGGAGGGACCTGGGATGTACTGGGAGGGAACTGGGACGTACTGGGAGGGACCTGGGATGTACTGGGATGTAATGGGACGGAACTGGGATGTATTGGGAGGCACTGGGAAAGAAGTGGTAGTGAACCGGGAGGGAATTAGGATGTACGGGGATGAACTGGTAGGAAACTGGGATGTACTGGCATGGAATGGGGATGTATTGGGATGTACAGGAACGGAACTGGAATGTACAGCGATGTATTGGCATGTACTGGGAGCAAACTGGGATTTACTGGGATGTACTGGGAGGAAACTGGGATATACTGGGAGGCATTGGGAGGGAAGTGGGTGTCAACTGGGACATTCCAGTTTCCTCCCAGTACATCCCAGTTCCCTACCAGTCCGTCCCAATCCCCTCCCAGTACATCCCAGTTCCCTGCCAGTATGTCCCAGTACATCCCAGTTCCCTCCCAGTACATCCCAGTTCCCTCCCAGTACATCCCAGTTCCCTCCCAGTTCCCTCCCACTACATCCCAGTACATCCCAGTTCCCTCCCAGTACATACCAGTTCCCTCCCAGTACATCCCAGTTCCCTCCCGGTACATCCCAGTTCCCACCCAGTACATCCTACTACATACCAGTTCCCTCCCAGTTCACTCCCAGTACATCCCAGTACTTCACAGTTCCCTCCCAGTACATCCCAGTACATCCCAGTTCCCCTCAGTACATAACACTTCCCTCCCAGTACATACCAGTACATCCCAGTGTCCTCACAGTACGTCCCAGTTCCCTCACAGTACATCCCAGTTCCCTACCAGTACATCCCAGTTACCTCCCTGTTCCTTCCCAGTACATAACAGTTACCTCCCAGTACATCCCAGTAGATCCTGGTACATCCCAAATCCCTGCCAGTTCCACCCGGTACAACCCAGTACAAGCCTGTACATCCTAGTTCCTCCACAGTACATCCCAGGGCATCCCCGCACATTGTAGTGCCTCCCAGTACATCCCAGGTCCCTGCCAGTACTGGGAGGGAACTGGGATGTACTGGGAGGGAACTGGGATGTACTGGGAGGGACCTGGGATGTACTGGGATGTAATGGGACGGAACTGGGATGTAATGGGACGGAACTGGGAAAGAAGTGGTAGTGAACCGGGAGGGAATTGGGATGTACGGGGATGAACTGGTAGGAAACTGGGATGTACTGGCATGGAACGGGGATGTATTGGGATGTACAGGAACAGAACTGGAATGTACAGCGATGTATTGGCATGTACTGGCAGCGAGCTGGGATTTACTGGGATGTACTGGGAGGAAACTGGGATATACTGGGAGGAAACTGGATATACTGGGAGGCACTGGGAGGGAAGTGGGTGTCAACTGGGACATTCCAGTTTCCTCCCAGTACATCCCAGTTCCCTACCAGTGCAGCCCAGTACATCCCAGTTCCCTCCCAGTCCGTCCCAATCCCCTCCCAGTACATCCCAGTTCCCTGCCAGTATGTCCCAGTACATCCCAGTTCCCTCCCAGTACATACCAGTTCCCTCCCAGTACATCCCAGTTCCCTCCCAGTTCCCTCCCACTACATCCCAGTACATCCCAGTTCCCTCCCAGTACATACCAGTTCCCTCCCAGTACATACCAGTTCCCTCCCGGTACATCCCAGTTCCCACCCAGTACATCCTACTACATACCAGTTCCCTCCCAGTTCACTCCCAGTACATCCCAGTACTTCACAGTTCCCTCCCAGTACATCCCAGTACGTCCCAGTTCCCCTCAGTACATAACACTTCCCTCCCAGTACATACCAGTACATCCCAGTGTCCTCACGGTACGTCCCAGTTCCCTCCCAGTACATCCCAGTTCCCTCCCAGTTCACTCCCAGTACATAACAGTTACCTCCCAGTACATCCCAGTAGATCCTGGTACATCCCAAATCCCTGCCAGTTCCACCCGTACAACCCAGTACAAGCCTGTACATCCTAGTTCCTCCACAGTACATCCCAGGGCATCCCCGCACATTGTAGTGCCTCCCAGTACATCCCAGTTCCCTCCCAGTTCCTTCCCAGTACATAACAGTTCCCTCCCAGTACATCCCAGTACATCCCAGTAGATCCTGGTACATCCCAAATCCCTGCCAGTTCCACCCGGTACAACCCAGTACAAGCCTGTACATCCTAGTTCCTCCACAGTACATCCCAGGGCATCCCCGCACATTGTAGTGCCTCCCAGTACATCCCAGTTCCCTCCCAGTACTGGGAGGGACCTGGGATGTACTGGGAGGGAACTGGGACGTACTGGGAGGGAACTGGGATGTACTGGGATGTAATGGGACGGAACTGGGATGTATTGGGAGGCACTGGGAAAGAAGTGGTAGTGAACCGGGAGGGAATTGGGATGTACGGGGATGAACTGGTAGGAAACTGGGATGTACTGGCATGGAACGGGGATGTATTGGGATGTACAGGAACGGAACTGGAATGTACAGCGATGTATTGGCATGTACTGGCAGCGAGCTGGGATTTACTGGGATGTACTGGGAGGAAACTGGGATATACTGGGAGGAAACTGGGATATACTGGGAGGCATTGGGAGGGAAGTGGGTGTCAACTGGGACATTCCAGTTTCCTCCCAGTACATCCCAGTTCCCTACCAGTGCAGCCCAGTACATCCCAGTTCCCTCCCAGTCCGTCCCAATCCCCTCCCAGTACATCCCAGTTCCCTGCCAGTATGTCCCAGTACATCCCAGTTCCCTCCCAGTACATCTCAGTTCCCTCCCAGTTCCCTCCCACTACATCCCAGTACATCCCAGTTCCCTCCCAGTACATACCAGTTCCCTCCCAGTACATACCAGTTCCCTCCCGGTACATCCCAGTTCCCACCCAGTACATCCTACTACATACCAGTTCCCTCCCAGTTCACTCCCAGTACATCCCAGTACTTCACAGTTCCCTCCCAGTACATCCCAGTACGTCCCAGTTCCCCTCAGTACATAACACTTCCCTCCCAGTACATACCAGTACATCCCAGTGTCCTCACAGTACGTCCCAGTTCCCTCACAGTACATCCCAGTTCCCTCCCAGTACATCCCAGTTCCCTCCCTGTTCCTTCCCAGTACATAACAGTTACCTCCCAGTACATCCCAGTAGATCCTGGTACATCCCAAATCCCTGCCAGTTCCACCCGGTACAACCCAGTACAAGCCTGTACATCCTAGTTCCTCCACAGTACATCCCAGGGCATCCCCGCACATTGTAGTGCCTCCCAGTACATCCCAGTTCCCTCCCAGTACTGGGAGGGAACTGGGATGTACTGGGAGGGACCTGGGATGTACTGGGAGGGAACTGGGATGTACTGGGATGTAATGGGACGGAACTGGGATGTAATGGGACGGAACTGGGAAAGAAGTGGTAGTGAACCGGGAGGGAATTGGGATGTACGGGGATGAACTGGTAGGGAACTGGGATGTACTGGCATGGAATGGGGATGTATTGGGATGTACAGGAACGGAACTGGAATGTACTGCGATGTACTGGGATGTACTGGGAGCAAACTGGGATTTACTGGGATGTACTGGGAGGAAACTGGGATATACTGGGAGGCACTGGGAGGGAAGTGGGTGTCAACTGGGACATTCCAGTTTCCTCCCAGTACATCCCAGTTCCCTACCAGTGCAGCCCAGTACATCCCAGATCCCTCCCAGTACATCCCAGTTCCCTCCCAGTCCGTCCCAGTACATCCCAGTACATCCAAGTTCCCTCACAGTACATCCCAGTTCCCTCCCAGTAAATCCCAGTTCCCAACACTTTCCACCCAGTACATCCCAGTTCCCTCCCAGTACATCCCAGTTCCCTCTAAGTACATCCCAGTACTTCACAGTTCCCTCCCAGTTCACTCCCAGTACACAACAGTTACCTCCCAGTACATCCCAGTACATCCTAGTAGATACTAGGACATTTCAAATCCCTGCCAGTTCCACCCGGTACAACCGAGTACAAGCCTGTACATCCTAGTTCCTCCACAGTACATCCCTGTGCATCCCCGCACATTGTAGTGCCTTCCAGTACATCCCAGGTCCCTCCCAGTTCACTCCCAGTACACAACAGTTACCACCCAGTACATCCCAGTACATCCCAGTAGATCCTGGTACATCCCAAATCCCTGCCAGTTCCACCCAGTACAACCCAGTACAAGCCTGTACATCCTAGTTCCTCCACGGTACATCCCAGGACATCCCCGCACATTGTAGTGCCTCCCAGTACATCCCAGCTCCCTCCCAATAAGGGAGGGACCTGGGATGTACTGGGAGGGACCTGGGATGTACTGGGAGGGAACTGGGATGTACTGGGATGTAATGGGACGGAACTGGGATGTATTGGGAGGCACTGGGAAAGAAGTGGTAGTGAACCGGGAGGGAATTGGGATGTACGGGGATGAACTGGTAGGAAACTGGGATGTACTGGCATGGAACGGGGATGTATTGGGATGTACAGGAACAGAACTGGAATGTACAGCGATGTATTGGCATGTACTGGCAGCGAGCTGGGATTTACTGGGATGTACTGGGAGGAAACTGGGATATACTGGGAGGAAACTGGGATATACTGGGAGGCACTGGGAGGGAAGTGGGTGTCAACTGGGACATTCCAGTTTCCTCCCAGTACATCCCAGTTCCCTACCAGTGCAGCCCAGTACATCCCAGTTCCCTCCCAGTCCGTCCCAATCCCCTCCCAGTACATCCCAGTTCCCTGCCAGTATGTCCCAGTACATCCCAGTTCCCTCCCAGTACATACCAGTTCCCTCCCAGTACATCCCAGTTCCCTACCAGTTCCCTCCCACTACATCCCAGTACATCCCAGTTCCCTCCCAGTACATACCAGTTCCCTCCCAGTACATCCCAGTTCCCTCCCGGTACATCCCAGTTCCCACCCAGTACATCCTACTACATACCAGTTCCCTCCCAGTTCACTCCCAGTACATCCCAGTACTTCACAGTTCCCTCCCAGTACATCCCAGTACGTCCCAGTTCCCCTCAGTACATAACACTTCCCTCCCAGTACATACCAGTACATCCCAGTGTCCTCACAGTAAGTCCCAGTTCCCTCCCAGTACATCCCAGTTCCCTACCAGTACATCCCAGTTCCCTCCCTGTTCCTTCCCAGTACATAACAGTTACCTCCCAGTACATCCCAGTAGATCCTGGTACATCCCAAATCCCTGCCAGTTCCACCCGGTACAACCCAGTACAAGCCTGTACATCCTAGTTCCTCCACAGTACATCCCAGGGCAACCCCGCACATTGTAGTGCCTCCCAGTACTGGGAGGGACCTGGGATTTAGTGGGAGGGACCTGGGATGTACTGGGAGGGAACTGGGATGTGCTGGGATGTAATGGGACGGAACTCGGATGTAATGGGACGGAACTGGGAAAGAAGTGGTAGTGAACCGGGAGGGAATTGGGATGTACGGGGATGAACTGGTAGGAAACTGGTATGTACTGGCATGGAACGGGGATGTATTGGGATGTACAGGAACGGAACTGGAATGTACTGCGATGTACTGGGATGTACTGGGAGCGAACTGGGATTTACTGGGATGTACTGGGAGGAAACTGGGATATACTGGGAGGAAACTGGGATATACTGGGAGGCATTGGGAGGGAAGTGGGTGTCAACTGGGACATTCCAGTTTCCTCCCAGTACATCCCAGTTCCCTACCAGTGCAGCCCAGTACATCCCAGTTCCCTCCCAGTCCGTCCCAATCCCCTCCCAGTACATCCCAGTTCCCTGCCAGTATGTCCCAGTACATCCCAGTTCCCTCCCAGTACATACCAGTTCCCTCCCAGTACATCCCAGTTCCCTCCCGGTACATCCCAGTTCCCACCCAGTACATCCCACTACATACCAGTTCCCTCCCAGTTCACTCCCAGTACATCCCAGTACTTCACAGTTCCCTCCCAGTACATCCCAGTACGTCCCAGTTCCCCTCAGTACATAACACTTCCCTCCCAGTACATACCAGTACATCCCAGTGTCCTCACAGTACGTCCCAGTTCCCTCACAGTACATCCCAGTTCCCTACCAGTACATCCCAGTTCCCTCCCTGTTCCTTCCCAGTACATAACAGTTACCTCCCAGTACATCCCAGTAGATCCTGGTACATCCCAAATCCCTGCCAGTTCCACCCGGTACAACCCAGTACAAGCCTGTACATCCTAGTTCCTTCACAGTACATCCCAGGGCATCCCCGCACATTGTAGTGCCTCCCAGTACATCCCAGGTCCCTCCCAGTACTGGGAGGGAACTGGGATGTACTGGGAGGGACCTGGGATGTACTGGGAGGGAACTGGGATGTACTGGGATGTAATGGGACGGAACTGGGATGTAATGGGACGGAACTGGGAAAGAAGTGGTAGCGAACCGGGAGGGAATTGGGATGTACGGGGATGAACTGGTAGGAAACTGGGATGTACTGGCATGGAACGGGGATGTATTGGGATGTACAGGAACGGAACTGGAATGTACAGCGATGTATTGGCATGTACTGGCAGCGAGCTGGGATTTACTGGGATGTACTGGGAGGAAACTGGGATATACTGGGAGGAAACTGGGATATACTGGGAGGCATTGGGAGGGAAGTGGGTGTCAACTGGGACATTCCAGTTTCCTCCCAGTCCGTCCCAATCCCCTCCCAGTACATCCCAGTTCCCTGCCAGTATGTCCCAGTACATCCCAGTTCCCTCCCAGTACATACCAGTTCGCTCCCAGTACATCCCAGTTCCCTCCCAGTTCCCTCCCACTACATCCCAGTACATCCCAGTTCCCTCCCAGTACATACCAGTTCCCTCCCAGTACATCCCAGTACATCCTGGTACATCCCAGTTCCCACCCAGTACATCCTACTACATACCAGTTCCCTCCCAGTTCACTCCCAGTACATCCCAGTACTTCACAGTTCCCTCCCAGTACATCCCAGTACGTCCCAGTTCCCCTCAGTACATAACACTTCCCTCCCAGTACATACCAGTACATCCCAGTGTCCTCACGGTACATCCCAGTTCCCTCCCAGTACATCCCAGTTCCCTCCCAGTTCACTCCCAGTACATAACAGTTACCTCCCAGTACATCCTAGTGATCCTAGGACATTTCAAATCCCTGCCAGTTCCACCCGGTACAACCCAGTACAAGCCTGTACATCCTAGTTCCTCCACGGTACATCCCAGGGCATCCCCGCACATTGTAGTGCCTCCCAGTACATCCCAGTTCCCTCCCAGTACTGGGAGGGACCTGGGATGTACTGGGAGGGACCTGGGACGTACTGGGAGGGAACTGGGATGTACTGGGATGTAATGGGACGGAACTGGGATGTATTGGGAGGCACTGGGAAAGAAGTGGTAGTGAACCGGGAGGGAATTGGGATGTACGGGGATGAACTGGTAGGAAACTGGGATGTACTGGCATGGAACGGGGATGTATTGGGATGGACAGGAACGGAACTGGAATGTACGGCGATGTATTGGGATGTACTGGGAGCGAACTGGGATTTACTGGGATGTACTGGGAGGAAACTGGGATATACTGGGAGGAAACTGGGATATACTGGGAGGCATTGGGAGGGAAGTGGGTGTCAACTGGGACATTCCAGTTTCCTCCCAGTACATCACAGTTCCCTACCAGTGCAGCCCAGTACATCCCAGTTCCCTCCCAGTCCGTCCCAATCCCCTCCCAGTACATCCCAGTTCCCTGCCAGTATGTCCCAGTACATCCCAGTTCCCTCCCAGTACATACCAGTTCCCTCCCAGTACATCCCAGTTCCCTCCCAGTTCCCTCCCACTACATCCCAGTACATCCCAGTTCCCTCCCAGTACATACCAGTTCCCTCCCAGTACATCCCAGTTCCCTCCCGGTACATCCCAGTTCCCACCCAGTACATCCTACTACATACCAGTTCCCTCCCAGTTCACTCCCAGTACATCCCAGTACTTCACAGTTCCCTCCCAGTACATCCCAGTACGTCCCAGTTCCCCTCAGTACATAACACTTCCCTCCCAGTACATAACAGTACATCCCAGTGTCCTCACAGTACGTCCCAGTTCCCTCACAGTACATCCCAGTTTCCTCCCAGTACATCCCAGTTCCCTCCCTGTTCCTTCCCAGTACATAACAGTTACCTCCCAGTACATCCCAGTACATCCCAGTAGATCCTGGTACATCCCAAATCCCTGCCAGTTCCACCCGGTACAACCCAGTACAAGCCTGTACATCCTAGTTCCTCCACAGTACATCCCAGGGCATCCCCGCACATTGTAGTGCCTCCCAGTACATCCCTGGTCCCTCCCAGTACTGGGAGGGACCTGGGATTAACTGGGAGGGACCTGGGATGTACTGGGAGGGACCTGGGATGTACTGGGAGGGAATTGGGATGTACTGGGATGTAATGGGACGGAACTGGGATGTATTGGGAGGCACTGGGAAAGAAGTGGTAGCGAACCGGGAGGGAATTGGGATGTACGGGGATGAACTGGTAGGAAACTGGGATGTACTGGCATGGAACGGGGATGTATTGGGATGGACAGGAACGGAACTGGAATGTACTGCGATGTACTGGGATGTACTGGGAGCGAACTGGGATTTACTGGGATGTACTGGGAGGAAACTGGGATATACCGGGAGGAAACTGGGATATACTGGGAGGCATTGGGAGGGAAGTGGGTGTCAACTGGGACATTCCAGTTTCCTCCCAGTACATCCCAGTTCCATACCAGTGCAGCCCAGTACATCCCAGTTCCCTCCCTGTCCGTCCCAATCCCCTCCCAGTACATCCCAGTTCCCTGCCAGTATGTCCCAGTACATCCCAGTTCCCTCCCAGTACATCCCAGTTCCCTCCCAGTACATCCCAGTTCCCACCCAGTACATCCCACTACATACCAGTTCCCTCCCAGTTCACTCCCAGTACATCCCAGTACTTCACAGTTCCCTCCCAGTACATCCCAGTACGTCCCAGTTCCCCTCAGTACATAACACTTCCCTCCCAGTACATACCAGTACATCCCAGTGTCCTCACAGTACGTCCCAGTTCCCTCACAGTACATCCCAGTTCCCTACCAGTACATCCCAGTTCCCTCCCTGTTCCTTCCCAGTACATAACAGTTACCTCCCAGTACATCCCAGTAGATCCTGGTACATCCCAAATCCCTGCCAGTTCCACCCGGTACAACCCAGTACAAGCCTGTACATCCTAGTTCCTCCACAGTACATCCCAGGGCATCCCCGCACATTGTAGTGCCTCCCAGTACATCCCAGGTCCCTCCCAGTACTGGGAGGGAACTGGGATGTACTGGGAGGGACCTGGGATGTACTGGGAGGGAACTGGGATGTACTGGGATGTAATGGGACGGAACTGGGATGTAATGGGACGGAACTGGGAAAGAAGTGGTAGTGAACCGGGAGGGAATTGGGATGTACGGGGATGAACTGGTAGGGAACTGGGATGTACTGGCATGGAACGGGGATGTATTGGGATGTACAGGAACAGAACTGGAATGTACAGCGATGTATTGGCATGTACTGGCAGCGAGCTGGGATTTACTGGGATGTACTGGGAGGAAACTGGGATATACTGGGAGGAAACTGGGATATACTGGGAGGCATTGGGAGGGAAGTGGGTGTCAACTGGGACATTCCAGTTTCCTCCCAGTACATCCTAGTTCCCTACCAGTGCAGCCCAGTACATCCCAGTTCCCTCCCAGTCCGTCCCAATCCCCTCCCAGTACATCCCAGTTCCCTGCCAGTATGTCCCAGTACATCCCAGTTCCCTCCCAGTACATACCAGTTCCCTCCCAGTACATCCCAGTTCCCTACCAGTTCCCTCCCACTACATCCCAGTACATCCCAGTTCCCTCCCAGTACATACCAGTTCCCTCCCACTACATCCCAGTACATCCTGGTACATCCCAGTTCCCACCCAGTACATCCTACTACATACCAGTTCCCTCCCAGTTCACTCCCAGTACATCCCAGTACTTCACAGTTCCCTCCCAGTACATCCCGGTACGTCCCAGTTCCCCTCAGTACATAACACTTCCCTCCCAGTACATAACAGTACATCCCAGTGTCCTCACAGTACGTCCCAGTTCCCTCACAGTACATCCCAGTTTCCTCCCAGTACATCCCAGTTCCCTCCCTGTTCCTTCCCAGTACATAACAGTTACCTCCCAGTACATCCCAGTACATCCCAGTAGATCCTGGTACATCCCAAATCCCTGCCAGTTCCACCCGGTACAACCCAGTACAAGCCTGTACATCCTAGTTCCTCCACGGTACATCCCAGGACATCCCCGCACATTGTAGTGCCTCCCAGTACATCCCAGTTCCCTCCCAGTACTGGGAGGGACCTGGGATGTACTGGGAGGGAACTGGGATGTACTGGGATGTAATGGGACGGAACTGGGATGTATTGGGAGGCACCGGGAAAGAAGTGGTAGTGAACCGGGAGGGAATTGGGATGTACGGGGATGAACTGGTAGGAAACTGGGATGTACTGGCATGGAACGGGGATGTATTGGGATGTACAGGAACGGAACTGGAATGTACTGCGATGTACTGGGATGTACTGGGAGCGAACTGGGATTTACTGGGATGTACTGGGAGGAAACTGGGATATGCTGGGAGGAAACTGGGATATACTGGGAGGCATTGGGAGGGAAGTGGGTGTCAACTGGGACATTCCAGTTTCCTCCCAGTACATCCCAGTTCCCTACCAGTGCAGCCCAGTACATCCCAGTTCCCTCCCAGTCCGTCCCAATCCCCTCCCAGTACATCCCAGTTCCCTGCCAGTATGTCCCAGTACATCCCAGTTCCCTCCCAGTACATACCAGTTCCCTCCCAGTACATCCCAGTACATCCTGGTACATCCCAGTTCCCACCCAGTACATCCTACTACATACCAGTTCCCTCCCAGTTCACTCCCAGTACATCCCAGTACTTCACAGTTCCCTCCCAGTACATCCCAGTACGTCCCAGTTCCCCTCAGTACATAACACTTCCCTCCCAGTACATACCAGTACATCCCAGTGTCCTCACAGTACGTCCCAGTTCCCTCACAGTACATCCCAGTTCCCTACCAGTACATCCCAGTTACCTCCCTGTTCCTTCCCAGTACATAACAGTTACCTCCCAGTACATCCCCGTAGATCCTGGTACATCCCAAATCCCTGCCAGTTCCACCCGGTACAACCCAGTACAAGCCTGTACATCCTAGTTCCTCCACAGTACATCCCAGGGCATCCCCGCACATTGTAGTGCCTCCCAGTACATCCCAGGTCCCTCCCAGTACTGGGAGGGACCTGGGATGTACTGGGAGGGACCTGGGATTAACTGGGAGGGAACTGGGATGTACTGGGATGTAATGGGACGGAACTGGGATGTAATGGGAGGCACTGGGAAAGAAGTGATAGTGAACCGGGAGGGAATTGGGATGTATGGGGATGAACTGGTAGGGAACTGGGATGTACTGGCATGGAACGGGGATGTATTGGGATGGACAGGAACGGAACTGGAATGTACTGCGATGTACTGGCATGTACTGGCAGCGAGCTGGGATTTACTGGGATGTACTGCGAGGAAACTGGGATATGCTGGGAGGAAACTGGGATATACTGGGAGGCATTGGGAGGGAAGTGGGTGTCAACTGGGACATTCCAGTTTCCTCCCAGTACATCCCAGTTCCCTACCAGTGCAGCCCAGTACATCCCAGTTCCCTCCCAGTCCGTCCCAATCCCCTCCCAGTACATCCCAGTTCCCTGCCAGTATGTCCCAGTACATCCCAGTTCCCTCCCAGTACATACCAGTTCCCTCCCAGTACATCCCAGTTCCCTCCCAGTTCCCTCCCACTACATCCCAGTACATCCCAGTTCCCTCCCAGTACATACCAGTTCCCTCCCAGTACATCCCAGTACATCCTGGTACATCCCAGTTCCCACCCAGTACATCCTACTACATACCAGTTCCCTCCCAGTTCACTCCCAGTACATCCCAGTACTTCACAGTTCCCTCCCAGTACATCCCAGTACGTCCCAGTTCCCCTCAGTACATAACACTTCCCTCCCAGTACATAACAGTACATCCCAGTGTCCTCACAGTACGTCCCAGTTCCCTCCCAGTACATCCCAGTTCCCTACCAGTACATCCCAGTTCCCTCCCTGTTCCTTCCCAGTACATAACAGTTACCTCCCAGTACATCCCAGTAGATCCTGGTACATCCCAAATCCCTGCCAGTTCCACCCGGTACAACCCAGTACAAGCCTGTACATCCTAGTTCCTCCACAGTACATCCCAGGGCATCCCCGCACATTGTAGTGCCTCCCAGTACATCCCAGGTCCCTCCCAGTACTGGGAGGGAACTGGGATGTACTGGGAGGGAACTGGGATGTACTGGGAGGGACCTGGGATGTACTGGGATGTAATGGGACGGAACTGGGATGTAATGGGACGGAACTGGGAAAGAAGTGGTAGTGAACCGGGAGGGAATTGGGATGTACGGGGATGAACTGGTAGGGAACTGGGATGTACTGGCATGGAACGGGGATGTATTGGGATGTACAGGAACAGAACTGGAATGTACAGCGATGTATTGGCATGTACTGGCAGCGAGCTGGGATTTACTGGGATGTACTGGGAGGAAACTGGGATATACTGGGAGGAAACTGGGATATACTGGGAGGCATTGGGAGGGAAGTGGGTGTCAACTGGGACATTCCAGTTTCCTCCCAGTACATCCCAGTTCCCTACCAGTGCAGCCCAGTACATCCCAGTTCCCTCCCAGTCCGTCCCAATCCCCTCCCAGTACATCCCAGTTCCCTGCCAGTATGTCCCAGTACATCCCAGTTCCCTCCCAGTACATACCAGTTCCCTCCCACTACATCCCAGTTCCCTCCCAGTTCCCTCCCACTACATCCCAGTACATCCCAGTTCCCTCCCAGTACATACCAGTTCCCTCCCAGTACATCCCAGTTCCCTCCCGGTACATCCCAGTTCCCACCCAGTACATCCTACTACATACCAGTTCCCTCCCAGTTCACTCCCAGTACATCCCAGTACTTCACAGTTCCCTCCCAGTACATCCCAGTACGTCCCAGTTCCCCTCAGTACATAACACTTCCCTCCCAGTACATACCAGTACATCCCAGTGTCCTCACGGTACGTCCCAGTTCCCTCCCAGTACATCCCAGTTCCCTCCCAGTTCACTCCCAGTACATAACAGTTACCTCCCAGTACATCCCAGTAGATCCTGGTACATCCCAAATCCCTGCCAGTTCCACCCGGTACAACCCAGTACAAGCCTGTACATCCTAGTTCCTCCACAGTACATCCCAGGGCATCCCCGCACATTGTAGTGCCTCCCAGTACATCCCAGTTCCCTCCCAGTACTGGGAGGGACCTGGGATGTACTGGGAGGGACCTGGGATGTACTGGGAGGGACCTGGGATGTACTGGGATGTAATGGGACGGAACTGGGATGTAATGGGACGGAACTGGGAAAGAAGTGGTAGTGACCCGGGAGGGAATTGGGATGTACGGGGATGAACTGGTAGGGAACTGGGATGTACTGGCATGGAATGGGGATGTATTGGGATGTACAGGAACGGAACTGGAATGTACTGCGATGTACTGGGATGTACTGGGAGCAAACTGGGATTTACTGGGATGTACTGGGAGGAAACTGGGATATACTGGGAGGCACTGGGAGGGAAGTGGGTGTCAACTGGGACATTCCAGTTTCCTCCCAGTACATCCCAGTTCCCTACCAGTGCAGCCCAGTACATCCCAGATCCCTCCCAGTACATCCCAGTTCCCTCCCAGTCCGTCCCAGTACATCCCAGTACATCCAAGTTCCCTCCCAGTACATCCCAGTTCCCTCCCAGTACATCCCAGTTCCCTCTAAGTACATCCCAGTACTTCACAGTTCCCTCCCAGTTCACTCCCAGTACACAACAGTTACCTCCCAGTACATCCCAGTACATCCTAGTAGATACTAGGACATTTCAAATCCCTGCCAGTTCCACCCGGTACAACCCAGTACAAGCCTGTACATCCTAGTTCCTCCACAGTACATCCCTGTGCATCCCCGCACATTGTAGTGCCTTCCAGTACATCCCAGGTCCCTCCCAGTTCACTCCCAGTACACAACAGTTACCTCCCAGTACATCCCAGTACATCCCAGTAGATCCTGGTACATCCCAAATCCCTGCCAGTTCCACCCGGTACAACCCAGTACAAGCCTGTACATCCTAGTTCCTCCACGGTACATCCCAGGACATCCCCGCACATTGTAGTGCCTCCCAGTACATCCCAGTTCCCTCCCAGTACTGGGAGGGACCTGGGATGTACTGGGAGGGACCTGGGATGTACTGGGAGGGAACTGGGATGTGCTGGGATGTAATGGGACGGAACTGGGATGTAATGGGACGGAACTGGGAAAGAAGTGGTAGTGAACCGGGAGGGAATTGGGATGTACGGGGATGAACTGGTAGGAAACTGGGATGTACTGGCATGGAACGGGGATGTATTGGGATGGACAGGAACAGAACTGGAATGTACAGCGATGTATTGGCATGTACTGGCAGCGAGCTGGGATTTACTGGGATGTACTGGGAGGAAACTGGGATATACTGGGAGGAAACTGGGATATACTGGGAGGCATTGGGAGGGAAGTGGGTGTCAACTGGGACATTCCAGTTTCCTCCCAGTACATCCCAGTTCCCTACCAGTGCAGCCCAGTACATCCCAGTTCCCTCCCAGTCCGTCCCAATCCCCTCCCAGTACATCCCAGTTCCCTGCCAGTATGTCCCAGTACATCCCAGTTACCTCCCAGTACATACCAGTTCCCTCCCAGTACATCCCAGTTTCCTCCCAGTTCCCTCCCACTACATCCCAGTACATCCCAGTTCCCTCCCACTACATACCAGTTCCCTCCCAGTACATCCCAGTTCCCTCCCGGTACATCCCAGTTCCCACCCAGTACATCCTACTACATACCAGTTCCCTCCCAGTTCACTCCCAGTACATCCCAGTACTTCACAGTTCCCTCCCAGTACATCCCAGTACGTCCCAGTTCCCCTCAGTACATAACACTTCCCTCCCAGTACATACCAGTACATCCCAGTGTCCTCACGGTACGTCCCAGTTCCCTCCCAGTACATCCCAGTTCCCTCCCAGTTCACTCCCAGTACATAACAGTTACCTCCCAGTACATCCTAGTAGATCCTAGGACATTTCAAATCCCTGCCAGTTCCACCCGGTACAACCCAGTACAAGCCTGTACATCCTAGTTCCTCCACGGTACATCCCAGGGCATCCCCGCACATTGTAGTGCCTCCCAGTACATCCCAGTTCCCTCCCAGTACTGGGAGGGACCTGGGATGTACTGGGAGGGAACTGGGACGTACTGGGAGGGAACTGGGATGTACTGGGATGTAATGGGACGGAACTGGGATGTATTGGGAGGCACTGGGAAAGAAGTGGTAGTGAACCGGGAGGGAATTGGGATGTACTGGGATGAACTGGTAGGAAACTGGGATGTACTGGCATGGAATGCGGATGTATTGGGATGTACAGGAACAGAACTGGAATGTACAGCGATGTATTGGCATGTACTGGCAGCGAGCTGGGATTTACTGGGATGTACTGGGAG
Organism: Phalacrocorax aristotelis; assembly: GCF_949628215.1. NCBI lineage: Eukaryota > Metazoa > Chordata > Aves > Suliformes > Phalacrocoracidae > Phalacrocorax > Phalacrocorax aristotelis. Next base: position 697,295 of record NW_027441151.1, on the reverse strand, counting down.
GAAACTGGGATATACTGGGAGGAAACTGGGATATACTGGGAGGCACTGGGAGGGAAGTGGGTGTCAACTGGGACATTCCAGTTTCCTCCCAGTACATCCCAGTTCCCTACCAGTGCAGCCCAGTACATCCCAGTTCCCTCCCAGTCCGTCCCAATCCCCTCCCAGTACATCCCAGTTCCCTGCCAGTATGTCCCAGTACATCCCAGTTCCCTCCCAGTACATACCAGTTCCCTCCCAGTACATCCCAGTTCCCTCCCAGTTCCCTCCCACTACATCCCAGTACATCCCAGTTCCCTCCCAGTACATACCAGTTCCCTCACAGTACATCCCAGTTCCCTCCCAGTTCACACACAGTTCACTCCCAGTTCCATTCCAGTACATCCCAGTACATGCCAGTTGCCTCCCAGTTTCCTCTAAGTACATCCCAGTACTTTAAAGTTCCCTCCCAGTACATCCCAGTTCCCTCACAGTACATCCCAGTACTTCACAGTTCACTCCCACTACATCCCAGTACGTCCCAGTTCCCCCTTGGTACATAACACTTCCCTCCCAATACATCCAAGTTCCCTCCCAGTACATCCCAATCCCCTCCCAGTACATCCCAGTTCCCTGCCAGTATGTCCCAGTACATCCCAGTTCCCTCCCAGTACATACCAGTTCCCTCCCACTACATCCCAGTTCCCTCCCAGTTCCCTCCCACTACATCCCAGTACATCCCAGTTCCCTCCCAGTACATACCAGTTCCCTCCCAGTACATCCTGGTACATCCCAGTTCCCACCCAGTACATCCTACTACATACCAGTTCCCTCCCAGTTCACTCCCAGTACATCCCAGTACTTCACAGTTCCCTCCCAGTACATCCCAGTACGTCCCAGTTCCCCTCAGTACATAACACTTCCCTCCCAGTACATACCAGTACATCCCAGTGTCCTCACAGTACGTCCCAGTTCCCTCCCAGTACATCCCAGTTCCCTACCAGTACATCCCAGTTCCCTCCCTGTTCCTTCCCAGTACATAACAGTTACCTGCCAGTACATCCCAGTAGATCCTGGTACATCCCAAATCCCTGCCAGTTCCACCCGGTACAACCCAGTACAAGCCTGTACATCCTAGTTCCTCCACAGTACATCCCAGGGCATCCCCGCACATTGTAGTGCCTCCCAGTACATCCCAGTTCCCTCCCAGTACTGGGAGGGACCTGGGATGTACTGGGAGGGAACTGGGATGTACTGGGATGTAATGGGACGGAACTGGGATGTAATGGGACGGAACTGGGAAAGAAGTGGTAGTGAACCGGGAGGGAATTGGGATGTACGGGGATGTACTGGTAGGGAACTGGGATGTACTGGCATGGAACGGGGATGTATTGGGATGTACAGGAACAGAACTGGAATGTACAGCGATGTATTGGCATGTACTGGCAGCGAGCTGGGATTTACTGGGATGTACTGGGAGGAAACTGGGATATACTGGGAGGAAACTGGGATATACTGGGAGGCACTGGGAGGGAAGTGGGTGTCAACTGGGACATTCCAGTTTCCTCCCAGTACATCCCAGTTCCCTACCAGTGCAGCCCAGTACATCCCAGTTCCCTACCAGTCCGTCCCAATCCCCTCCCAGTACATCCCAGTTCCCTGCCAGCATGTCCCAGTACATCCCAGTTCCCTCCCAGTACATACCAGTTCCCTCCCAGTACATCCCAGTTCCCTCCCAGTTCCCTCCCACTACATCCCAGTACATCCCAGTTCCCTCCCAGTACATACCAGTTCCCTCCCAGTACATCCCAGTACATCCTGGTACATCCCAGTTCCCACCCAGTACATCCTACTACATACCAGTTCCCTCCAAGTTCACTCCCAGTACATCCCAGTACTTCACAGTTCCCTCCCAGTACATCCCAGTACGTCCCAGTTCCCCTCAGTACATAACACTTCCCTCCCAGTACATACCAGTACATCCCAGTGTCCTCACGGTACGTCCCAGTTCCCTCACAGTACATCCCAGTTTCCTCCCAGTACATCCCAGTTCCCTCCCTGTTCCTTCCCAGTACATAACAGTTACCTCCCAGTACATCCCAGTACATCCCAGTAGATCCTGGTACATCCCAAATCCCTGCCAGTTCCACCCGGTACAACCCAGTACAAGCCTGTACATCCTAGTTCCTCCACGGTACATCCCAGGACATCCCCGCACATTGTAGTGCCTCCCAGTACATCCCAGTTCCCTCCCAGTACTGGGAAGGAACTGGGATGTACTGGGATGTAATGGGACGGAACTGGGATGTATTGGGAGGCACTGGGAAAGAAGTGGTAGTGAACCGGGAGGGAATTGGGATGTACGGGGATGAACTGGTAGGAAACTGGGATGTACTGGCATGGAACGGGGATGTATTGGGATGGACAGGAACGGAACTGGAATGTACGGCGATGTATTGGGATGTACTGGGAGCGAACTGGGATTTACTGGGATGTACTGGGAGGAAACTGGGATATACTGGGAGGAAACTGGGATATACTGGGAGGAACCTGGGAGGGAAGTGGGTGTCAACTGGGACATTCCAGTTTCCTCCCAGTACATCCCAGTTCCCTACCAGTGCAGCCCAGTACATCCCAGATCCCTCCCACTCCCTCCCAGTACATCCCATTACATTCCAGTTCCCTCACAGTACATCCCAGTTCCCTCCCAGTTCACACACAGTTCACTCCCAGTTCCATTCCAGTACATCCCAGTACATGCCAGTTGCCTCCCAGTTTCCTCTAAGTACATCCCAGTACTTTAAAGTTCCCTCCCAGTACATCCCAGTTCCCTCACAGTACATCCCAGTACTTCACAGTTCACTCCCACTACATCCCAGTACGTCCCAGTTCCCCCTTGGTACATAACACTTCCCTCCCAATACATCCAAGTTCCCTCCCAGTACATCCCAATCCCCTCCCAGTACATCCCAGTTCCCTGCCAGTATGTCCCAGTACATCCCAGTTCCCTCCCAGTACATACCAGTTCCCTCCCAGTACATCCCAGTTCCCTCCCAGTTCCCTCCCAGTACATCCCAGTTCCCTCCCAGTACATACCAGTTCCCTCCCAGTACATCCCAGTACATCCTGGTACATCCCAGTTCCCACCCAGTACATCCTACTACATACCAGTTCCCTCCCAGTTCACTCCCAGTACATCCCAGTACTTCACAGTTCCATCCCAGTACATCCCAGTACGCACCAGTTCCCCTCAGTACATAACACTTCCCTCCCAGTACATAACAGTACATCCCAGTGTCCTCACAGTACGTCCCAGTTCCCTCACAGTACATCCCAGTTCCCTACCAGTACGTCCCAGTTCCCTCCCAGTTCACTCCCAGTACATAACAGTTACCTCCCAGTACATCCCAGTACATCCCAGTAGATCCTGGTACATCCCAAATCCCTGCCAGTTCCACCCGGTACAACCCAGTACAAGCCTGTACATCCTAGTTCCTCCACAGTACATCCCAGGGCATCCCCGCACATTGTAGTGCCTCCCAGTACATCCCAGTTCCCTCCCAGTACTGGGAGGGACCTGGGATGTACTGGGAGGGACCTGGGATGTACTGGGAGGGAACTGGGATGTACTGGGATGTAATGGGACGGAACTGGGATGTAATGGGACGGAACTGGGAAAGAAGTGGTAGTGAACCGGGAGGGAATTGGGATGTACGGGGATGAACTGGTAGGGAACTGGGATGTACTGGCATGGAACGGGGATGTATTGGGATGTACAGGAACAGAACTGGAATGTACAGCGATGTATTGGGATGTACTGGCAGCGAGCTGGGATTTACTGGGATGTACTGGGAGGAAACTGGGATATACTGGGAGGAAACTGGAATATACTGGGAGGCATTGGGAGGGAAGTGGGTGTCAACTGGGACATTCCAGTTTCCTCCCAGTACATCCCAGTTCCCTACCAGTGCAGCCCAGTACATCCCAGTTCCCTCCCAGTCCGTCCCAATCCCCTCCCAGTACATCCCAGTTCCCTGCCAGTATGTCCCAGTACATCCCAGTTCCCTCCCAGTACATACCAGTTCCCTCCCACTACATCCCAGTTCCCTCCCAGTTCCCTCCCACTACATCCCAGTACATCCCAGTTCCCTCCCACTACATACCAGTTCCCTCCCAGTACATCCCAGTACATCCTGGTACATCCCAGTTCCCACCCAGTACATCCTACTACATACCAGTTCCCTCCCAGTTCACTCCCAGTACATCCCAGTACTTCACAGTTCCCTCCCAGTACATCCCAGTACGTCCCAGTTCCCCTCAGTACATAACACTTCCCTCCCAGTACATACCAGTTCCCTCCCAGTACATCCCAGTACATCCTGGTACATCCCAGTTCCCACCCAGTACATCCTACTACATACCAGTTCCCTCCCAGTTCACTCCCAGTACATCCCAGTACTTCACAGTTCCCTCCCAGTACATCCCAGTACGTCCCAGTTCCCCTCAGTACATAACACTTCCCTCCCAGTACATACCAGTACATCCCAGTGTCCTCACAGTAAGTCCCAGTTCCCTCCCAGTACATCCCAGTTCCCTCCCAGTTCACTCCCAGTACATAACAGCTACCTCCCAGTACATCCCAGTAGATCCTGGTACATCCCAAATCCCTGCCAGTTCCACCCGGTACAACCCAGTACAAGCCTGTACATCCTAGTTCCTCCACAGTACATCCCAGGGCATCCCCGCACATTGTAGTGCCTCCCAGTACATCCCAGATCCCTCCCAGTCCCTCCCAGTCCCTCCCAGTACATCCCAGTTCCCTCACAGTACATCCCAGTTCCCTCCCAGTTCACACACAGTTCACTCCCAGTTCCATTCCAGTACATCCCAGTACATGCCAGTTGCCTCCCAGTTTCCTCTAAGTACATCCCAGTACTTCAAAGTTCCCTCCCAGTACATCCCAGTTCCCTCACAGTACATCCCAGTACTTCACAGTTCACTCCCACTACATCCCAGTACGTCCCAGTTCCCCCTTGGTACATAACACTTCCCTCCCAATACATCCAAGTTCGCTCCCAGTACATCCCAATCCCCTCCCAGTACATCCCAGTTCCCTGCCAGTATGTCCCAGTACATCCCAGTTCCCTCCCAGTACATACCAGTTCCCTCCCACTACATCCCAGTTCCCTCCCAGTTCCCTCCCACTACATCCCAGTACATCCCAGTTCCCTCCCAGTACATACCAGTTCCCTCCCAGTACATCCCAGTACATCCTGGTACATCCCAGTTCCCACCCAGTACATCCTACTACATACCAGTTCCCTCCCAGTTCACTCCCAGTACATCCCAGTACTTCACAGTTCCATCCCAGTACATCCCAGTACACACCAGTTCCCCTCAGTACATAACACTTCCCTCCCAGTACATCCCAGTACATCCCAGTGTCCTCACAGTACGTCCCAGTTCCCTCACAGTACATCCCAGTTCCCTACCAGTACATCCCAGTTCCCTCCCTGTTCCTTCCCAGTACATAACAGTTACCTCCCAGTACATCCCAGTAGATCCTGGTACATCCCAAATCCCTGCCAGTTCCACCCGGTACAACCCAGTACAAGCCTGTACATCCTAGTTCCTCCACGGTACATCCCAGGGCATCCCCGCACATTGTAGTGCCTCCCAGTACATCCCAGTTCCCTCCCAGTACTGGGAGGGACCTGGGATGTACTGGGAGGGACCTGGGATGTACTGGGAGGGAACTGGGATGTACTGGGATGTAATGGGACGGAACTGGGATGTAATGGGACGGAACTGGGAAAGAAGTGGTAGTGAACCGGGAGGGAATTGGGATGTACGGGGATGAACTGGTAGGGAACTGGGATGTACTGGCATGGAACGGGGATGTATTGGGATGTACAGGAACAGAACTGGAATGTACAGCAATGTATTGGCATGTACTGGCAGCGAGCTGGGATTTACTGGGATGTACTGGGAGGAAACTGGGATATACTGGGAGGAAACTGGGATATACTGGGAGGCACTGGGAGGGAAGTGGGTGTCAACTGGGACATTCCAGTTTCCTCCCAGTACATCCCAGTTCCCTACCAGTGCAGCCCAGTACATCCCAGTTCCCTCCCGGTCCGTCCCAATCCCCTCCCAGTACATCCCAGTTCCCTGCCAGTATGTCCCAGTACATCCCAGTTCCCTCCCAGTACATCCCAGTTCCCACCCAGTACATCCTACTACATACCAGTTCCCTCCTGGTTCACTCCCAGTACATCCCAGTACTTCACAGTTCCCTCCCAGTACATCCCAGTACGTCCCAGTTCCCCTCAGTACATAACACTTCCCTCCCAGTACATACCAGTACATCCCAGTGTCCTCACAGTAAGTCCCAGTTCCCTCCCAGTACATCCCAGTTCCCTCCCAGTTCACTCCCAGTACATAACAGCTACCTCCCAGTACATCCCAGTAAATCCTGGTACATCCCAAATCCCTGCCAGTTCCACCCGGTACAACCCAGTACAAGCCTGTACATCCTAGTTCCTCCACAGTACATCCCAGGGCATCCCCGCACATTGTAGTGCCTCCCAGTACATCCCAGATCCCTCCCAGTCCCTCCCAGTCCCTCCCAGTACATCCCAGTTCCCTCCCAGTTCACACACAGTTCACTCCCAGTTCCATTCCAGTACATCCCAGTACATGCCAGTTGCCTCCCAGTTTCCTCTAAGTACATCCCAGTACTTCAAAGTTCCCTCCCAGTACATCCCAGTTCCCTCCCTGTTCCTTCCCAGTACATAACAGTTACCTCCCAGTACATCCCAGTACATCCCAGTACATCCTGGTACATCCCAAATCCCTGCCAGTTCCACCCGGTACAACCCAGTACAAGCCTGTACATCCTAGTTCCTCCACAGTACATCCCAGGGCATCCCCGCACATTGTAGTGCCTCCCAGTACATCCCAGGTCCCTCCCAGTACTGAGAGGGACTTGGGATGTACTGGGAGGGAACTGGGACGTACTGGGAGGGAACTGGCATGTACTGGGATGTAATGGGACGGAACTGGGATGTAATGGGACGGAACTGGGAAAGAAGTGGTAGTGAACCGGGAGGGAATTGGGATGTACGGCGATGAACTGGTAGGAAACTGGGATGTACTGGCATGGAACGGGGATGTATTGGGATGTACAGGAACGGAACTGGAATGTACTGCGATGTACTGGGATGTACTGGGAGCAAACTTGGATTTACTGGGATGTACTGGGAAGAAACTGGGATATACTGGGAGGAAACTGGGATATACTGGGAGGCATTGGGAGGGAAGTGGGTGTCAACTGGGACATTCCAGTTTCCTCCCAGTACATCTCAGTTCCCTACCAGTGCAGCCCAGTACATCCCAGTTCCCTCCCAGTCCGTCCCAATCCCCTCCCAGTACATCCCAGTTCCCTGCCAGTTTGTCACAGTACATCCCAGTTCCCTCCCAGTACATACCAGTTCCCTCCCAGTACATCCCAGTACTTCACAGTTCCATCCCAGTACATCCCAGTACACACCAGTTCCCCTCAGTACATAACACTTCCCTCCCAGTACATACCAGTACATCCCAGTGTCCTCACAGTACGTCCCAGTTCCCTCCCAGTACATCCCAGTTCCCTACCAGTACATCCCAGTTCCCTCCCTGTTCCTTCCCAGTACATAACAGTTACCTCCCAGTACATCCCAGTAGATCCTGGTACATCCCAAATCCCTGCCAGTTCCACCCGGTACAACCCAGTACAAGCCTGTACATCCTAGTTCCTCCACAGTACATCCCAGGGCATCCCCGCACATTGTAGTGCCTCCCAGTACATCCCAGTTCCCTCCCAGTACTGGGAGGGACCTGGGATGTACTGGGAGGGAACTGGGATGTACTGGGATGTAATGGGACGGAACTGGGATGTAATGGGACGGAACTGGGAAAGAAGTGGTAGTGAACCGGGAGGGAATTGGGATGTACGGGGATGAACTGGTAGGGAACTGGGATGTACTGGCATGGAACGGGGATGTATTGGGATGTACAGGAACAGAACTGGAATGTACAGCGATGTATTGGCATGTACTGGCAGCGAGCTGGGATTTACTGGGATGTACTGGGAGGAAACTGGGATATACTGGGAGGAAACTGGGATATACTGGGAGGCACTGGGAGGGAAGTGGGTGTCAACTGGGACATTCCAGTTTCCTCCCAGTACATCCCAGTTCCCTACCAGTGCAGCCCAGTACATCCCAGTTCCCTCCCAGTCCGTCCCAATCCCCTCCCAGTACATCCCAGTTCCCTGCCAGTATGTCCCAGTACATCCCAGTTCCCTCCCAGTACATACCAGTTCCCTCCCAGTACATCCCAGTTCCCACCCAGTACATCCTACTACATACCAGTTCCCTCCCGGTTCACTCCCAGTACATCCCAGTACTTCACAGTTCCCTCCCAGTACATCCCAGTACGTCCCAGTTCCCCTCAGAGTACATCCCAGTTTCCTCCCAGTACATCCCAGTTCCCTCCCTGTTCCTTCCCAGTACATAACAGTTACCTCCCAGTACATCCCAGTACATCCCAGTACATCCTGGTACATCCCAAATCCCTGCCAGTTCCACCCGGTACAACCCAGTACAAGCCTGTACATCCTAGTTCCTCCACAGTACATCCCAGGGCATCCCCGCACATTGTAGTGCCTCCCAGTACATCCCAGATCCCTCCCAGTACATCCCAGATCCCTCCCAGTCTGTCCCAGTACGTCCCAGTACATCCCAGTTCCCTCACAGTACATCCCAGTTCCCTCACAGTTCACACACAGTTCACTCCCAGTTCCATTCCAGTACATCCCAGTACATGCCACTTTCCTCCAAGTAAATCCCAGTTCCCTCCCACTACATTCAAGTTCCCTCCCACTTCCCTCTAAGTACATCCCAGTACTTCACAGTTCACTCCCAGTACATCCCAGTTCCCCCTCGGTACATAACAATTCCCTCCCAGTACACCCCAGTACATCCCAGTTCCCTCCCAGTATGTCCCACTACATCCCAGTTCCCTCCCAGTCCATCCCAGTTCCCTCCCAGTAAATCCCAATTCCCAACACTTTCCACCCAGTACATCCCAGTTCCCTCCCAGTACATCCCAGTTCCCTCTAAGTACATCCCAGTACTTCACAGTTCCCTCCCAGTTCACTCCCAGTACACAACAGTTACCTCCCAGTACATCCCAGTACATCCTAGTAGATACTAGGACATTTCAAATCCCTGCTAGTTCCACCCGGTACAACCGAGTACAAGCCTGTACATCCTAGTTCCTCCACGGTACATCCCAGGACATCCCCGCACATTGTAGTGCCTCCCAGTACATCCCAGCTCCCTCCCAGTTCACTCCCAGTACACAACAGTTACCTCCCAGTACATCCCAGTACATCCCAGTAGATCCTGGTACATCCCAAATCCCTGCCAGTTCCACCCGGTACAACCCAGTACAAGCCTGTACATCCTAGTTCCTCCACGGTACATCCCAGGACATCCCCGCACATTGTAGTGCCTCCCAGTACATCCCAGTTCCCTCCCAGTACATACCAGTTCCCTCCCGGTACATACCAGTTCCCACCCAGTACATCCTACTACATACCAGTTCCCTCCCAGTTCACTCCCAGTACATCCCAGTACTTCACAGTTCCATCCCAGTACATCCCAGTACGTCCCAGTTCCCCTCAGTACATAACACTTCCCTCCCAGTACATACCAGTACATCCCAGTGTCCTCACAGTACGTCCCAGTTCCCTCCCAGTACATCCCAGTTCCCTCCCAGTACATCCCAGTTCCCTCCCTGTTCCTTCCCAGTACATAACAGTTACCTCCCAGTACATACCAGTAGATCCTGGTACATCCCAAATCCCTGCCAGTTCCACCCGGTACAACCCAGTACAAGCCTGTACATCCTAGTTCCTCCACAGTACATCCCAGGGCATCCCCGCACATTGTAGTGCCTCCCAGTACATCCCAGCTCCCTCCCAGTAAGGGAGGGACCTGGGATGTACTGGGAGGGACCTGGGATGTACTGGGAGGGAACTGGGATGTACTGGGATGTAATGGGACGGAACTGGGATGTAATGGGACGGAACTGGGAAAGAAGTGGTAGTGAACCGGGAGGGAATTGGGATGTACGGGGATGAACTGGTAGGGAACTGGGATGTACTGGCATGGAATGGGGATGTATTGGGATGTACAGGAACAGAACTGGAATGTACTGCGATGTACTGGGATGTACTGGGAGCAAACTGGGATTTATTGGGATGTACTGGGAGGAAACTGGGATATACTGGGAGGCACTGGGAGGGAAGTGGGTGTCAACTGGGACATTCCAGTTTCCTCCCAGTACATCCCAGTTCCCTACCAGTGCAGCCCAGTACATCCCAGATCCCTCCCAGTACATCCCAGTTCCCTCCCAGTCCGTCCCAATCCCCTTCCAGTACATCCCAGTTCCCTGCCAGTATGTCCCAGTACATCCCAGTTCCCTCCCAGTAAATCCCAGTTCCCTCCCAGTACATCCTGGTACATCCCAGTTCCCACCCAGTACATCCTACTACATACCAGTTCCCTCCCAGTTCACTCCCAGTACATCCCAGTACTTCACAGTTACCTCCCAGTACATCCCAGTACGTCCCAGTTCCCCTCAGTACATAACACTTCCCTCCCAGTACATAACAGTACATCCCAGTGTCCTCACAGTACGTCCCAGTTCCCTCACAGTACTGGGAGGGAACTGGGACGTACTGGGAGGGAACTGGGATGTACTGGGATGTAATGGGACGGAACTGGGATGTATTGGGAGGCACTGGGAAAGAAGTGGTAGTGAACCGGGAGGGAATTGGGATGTACGGGGATGAACTGGTAGGAAACTGGGATGTACTGGCATGGAACGGGGATGTATTGGGATGGACAGGAACGGAACTGGAATGTACTGGGATGTATTGGGATGTACTGGGAGCGAGCTGGGATTTACTGGGATGTACTGGGAGGAAACTGGGATATACTGGGAGGAAACTGGGAGGGAAGTGGGTGTCAACTGGGACATTCCAGTTTCCTCCCAGTACATCCCAGTTCCCTACCAGTGCAGCCCAGTACATCCCAGATCCCTCCCAGTTCACTCCCAGTACATCCCAGTACATCCCAGTTCCCTCACAGTACATCCCAGTTCCCTCCCAGTTCACACACAGTTCACTTCCAGTTCCATTCCAGTACATCCCAGTACATGCCAGTTGCCTCCCAGTTTCCTCTAAGTACATCCCAGTACTTTAAAGTTCCCTCCCAGTACATCCCAGTTCCCTCACAGTACATCCCAGTACTTCACAGTTCACTCCCACTACATCCCAGTACGTCCCAGTTCCCCCTTGGTACATAACACTTCCCTCCCAATACATCCAAGTTCCCTCCGAGTACATCCCAATTCCCTCCCAGTACATCCCAGTTCCCTGCCAGTATGTCCCAGTACATCCCAGTTCCCTCCCAGTACATACCAGTTCCCTCCCACTACATCCCAGTTCCCTCCCAGTTCCCTCCCAGTACATACCAGTTCCCTCCCAGTACATCCCAGTACATCCTGGTACATCCCAGTTCCCACCCAGTACATCCTACTACATACCAGTTCCCTCCCAGTTCACTCCCAGTACATCCCAGTACTTCACAGTTCCATCCCAGTACATCCCAGTACGCACCAGTTCCCCTCAGTACATAACACTTCCCTCCCAGTACATACCAGTACATCCCAGTGTCCTCACACTACGTCCCAGTTCCCTCACAGTACATCCCAGTTCCCTACCAGTACGTCCCAGTTCCCTCCCTGTTCACTCCCAGTACATAACAGCTACCTCCCAGTACATCCCAGTAGATCCTGGTACATCCCAAATCCCTGCCAGTTCCACCCGGTACAACCCAGTACAAGCCTGTACATCCTAGTTCCTCCACAGTACATCCCAGGGCATCCCCGCACATTGTAGTGCCTCCCAGTACATCCCAGTTCCCTCCCAGTACTGGGAGGGACCTGGGATGTACTGGGAGGGACCTGGGATGTACTGGGAGGGAACTGGGATGTACTGGGATGTAATGGGACGGAACTGGGATGTAATGGGACGGAACTGGGAAAGAAGTGGTAGTGAACCGGGAGGGAATTGGGATGTACGGGGATGAACTGGTAGGGAACTGGGATGTACTGGCATGGAACGGGGATGTATTGGGATGTACAGGAACAGAACTGGAATGTACAGCGATGTATTGGGATGTACTGGCAGCGAGCTGGGATTTACTGGTATGTACTGGGAGGAAACTGGGATATACTGGGAGGAAACTGGGATATACTGGGAGGAAACTGGGATATACTGGGAGGCATTGGGAGGGAAGTGGGTGTCAACTGGGACATTCCAGTTTCCTCCCAGTACATCCCAGTTCCCTACCAGTGCAGCCCAGTACATCCCAGATCCCTCCCAGTCCCTCCCAGTACATCCCAGTTCCCTCACAGTACACCCCAGTTCCCTCCCAGTTCACACACAGTTCACTCCCAGTTCCATTCCAGTACATCCCAGTACATGCCAGTTGCCTCCCAGTTTCCTCTAAGTACATCCCAGTACTTTAAAGTTCTCTCCCAGTACATCCCAGTTCCCTCACAGTACATCCCAGTACTTCACAGTTCACTCCCACTACATCCCAGTACGTCCCAGTTCCCCCTTGGTACATAACACTTCCCTCCCAATACATCCAAGTTCCCTCCCAGTACATCCCAATCCCCTCCCAGTACATCCCAGTTCCCTGCCAGTACATCCCAGTACATCCCAGTTCCCTCCCAGTACATACCAGTTCCCTCCCAGTACATCCCAGTTCCCTCCCAGTTCCCTCCCACTACATCCCAGTTCCCTCCCAGTACATACCAGTTCCCTCCCAGTACATCCCAGTACATCCTGGTACATCCCAGTTCCCACCCAGTACATCCTACTACATACCAGTTCCCTCCCAGTTCACTCCCAGTACATCCCAGTACTTCACAGTTCCATCCCAGTACATCCCAGTACGTCCCAGTTCCCCTCAGTACATAACACTTCCCTCCCAGTACATAACAGTACATCCCAGTGTCCTCACAGTACGTCCCAGTTCCCTCACAGTACATCCCAGTTCCCTACCAGTACGTCCCAGTTCCCTCCCAGTTCACTCCCAGTACATAACAGTTACCTCCCAGTACATCCCAGTAGATCCTGGTACATCCCAAATCCCTGCCAGTTCCACCCGGTACAACCCAGTACAAGCCTGTACATCCTAGTTCCTCCACGGTACATCCCAGGACATCCCCGCACATTGTAGTGCCTCCCAGTACATCCCAGTTCCCTCCCAGTACATAGCAGTTCCCTCCCGGTACATCCCAGTTCCCACCCAGTACATCCTACTACATACCAGTTCCCTCCCAGTTCACTCCCAGTACATCCCAGTACTTCACAGTTCCCTCCCAGTACATCCCAGTACGTCCCAGTTCCCCTCAGTACATAACACTTCCCTCCCAGTACATACCAGTACATCCCAGTGTCCTCACAGTACGTCCCAGTTCCCTCCCAGTACATCCCAGTTCCCTCCCAGTACATCCCAGTTCCCTCCCTGTTCCTTCCCAGTACATAACAGTTACCTCCTAGTACATCCCAGTAGATCCTGGTACATCCCAAATCCCTGCCAGTTCCACCCGGTACAACCCAGTACAAGCCTGTACATCCTAGTTCCTCCACAGTACATCCCAGGGCATCCCCGCACATTGTAGTGCCTCCCAGTACATCCCAGCTCCCTCCCAATAAGGGAGGGACCTGGGATGTACTGGGAGGGACCTGGGATGTACTGGGAGGGAACTGGGATGTACTGGGATGTAATGGGACGGAACTGGGATGTAATGGGACGGAACTGGGAAAGAAGTGGTAGTGAACCGGGAGGGAATTGGGATGTACGGGGATGAACTGGTAGGGAACTGGGATGTACTGGCATGGAATGGGGATGTATTGGGATGTACAGGAACAGAACTGGAATGTACTGCGATGTACTGGGATGTACTGGGAGCAAACTGGGATTTACTGGGATGTACTGGGAGGAAACTGGGATATACTGGGAAGCACTGGGAGGGAAGTGGGTGTCAACTGGGACATTCCAGTTTCCTCCCAGTACATCCCAGTTCCCTACCAGTGCAGCCCAGTACATCCCAGATCCCTCCCAGTACATCCCAGTTCCCTCCCAGTCCGTCCCAATCCCCTCCCAGTACATCCCAGTTCCCTGCCAGTATGTCCCAGTACATCCCAGTTCCCTCCCAGTAAATCCCAGTTCCCTCCCAGTACATCCTGGTACATCCCAGTTCCCACCCAGTACATCCTACTACATACCAGTTCCCTCCCAGTTCACTCCCAGTACATCCCAGTACTTCACAGTTCCCTCCCAGTACATCCCAGTACGTCCCAGTTCCCCTCAGTACATAACACTTCCCTCCCAGTACATAACAGTACATCCCAGTGTCCTCACAGTACGTCCCAGTTCCCTCACAGTACTGGGAGGGAACTGGGACGTACTGGGAGGGAACTGGGATGTACTGGGATGTAATGGGACGGAACTGGGATGTATTGGGAGGCACTGGGAAAGAAGTGGTAGTGAACCGGGAGGGAATTGGGATGTACGGGGATGAACTGGTAGGAAACTGGGATGTACTGGCATGGAACGGGGATGTATTGGGATGTACAGGAACGGAACTGGAATGTACTGGGATGTATTGGGATGTACTGGGAGCGAGCTGGGATTTACTGGGATGTACTGGGAGGAAACTGGGATATACTGGGAGGAAACTGGGATATACTGGGAGGCACTGGGAGGGAAGTGGGTGTCAACTGGGACATTCCAGTTTCCTCCCAGTACATCCCAGTTCCCTACCAGTGCAGCCCAGTACATCCCAGATCCCTCCCAGTTCACTCCCAGTACATCCCAGTACATCCCAGTTCCCTCACAGTACATCCCAGTTCCCTCCCAGTTCACACACAGTTCACTCCCAGTTCCATTCCAGTACATCCCAGTACATGCCAGTTGCCTCCCAGTTTCCTCTAAGTACATCCCAGTACTTTAAAGTTCCCTCCCAGTACATCCCAGTTCCCTCACAGTACATCCCAGTACTTCACAGTTCACTCCCACTACATCCCAGTACGTCCCAGTTCCCCCTTGGTACATAACACTTCCCTCCCAATACATCCAAGTTCCCTCCGAGTACATCCCAATTCCCTCCCAGTACATCCCAGTTCCCTGCCAGTATGTCCCAGTACATCCCAGTTCCCTCCCAGTACATCCCAGTTCCCTCCCAGTTCCCTCCCACTACATCCCAGTTCCCTCCCAGTACATACCAGTTCCCTCCCAGTACATCCTACTACATACCAGTTCCCTCCCAGTTCACTCCCAGTACATCCCAGTACTTCACAGTTCCATCCCAGTACATCCCAGTACGCACCAGTTCCCCTCAGTACATAACACTTCCCTCCCAGTACATACCAGTACATCCCAGTGTCCTCACACTACGTCCCAGTTCCCTCACAGTACATCCCAGTTCCCTACCAGTACGTCCCAGTTCCCTCCCTGTTCACTCCCAGTACATAACAGTTACCTCCCAGTACATCCCAGTACATCCCAGTAGATCCTGGTACATCCCAAATCCCTGCCAGTTCCACCCGGTACAACCCAGTACAAGCCTGTACATCCTAGTTCCTCCACAGTACATCCCAGGGCATCCCCGCACATTGTAGTGCCTCCCAGTACATCCCAGTTCCCTCCAGTACTGGGAGGGACCTGGGATGTACTGGGAGGGACCTGGGATGTACTGGGAGGGAACTGGGATGTACTGGGATGTAATGGGACGGAACTGGGATGTAATGGGACGGAACTGGGAAAGAAGTGGTAGTGAACCGGGAGGGAATTGGGATGTACGGGGATGTACTGGTAGGGAACTGGGATGTACTGGCATGGAACGGGGATGTATTGGGATGTACAGGAACAGAACTGGAATGTACAGCGATGTATTGGCATGTACTGGGAGCGAGCTGGGATTTACTGGGATGTACTGGGAGGAAACTGGGATATACTGGGAGGAAACTGGGATATACTGGGAGGCATTGGGAGGGAAGTGGGTGTCAACTGGGACATTCCAGTTTCCTCCCAGTACATCCCAGTTCCCTACCAGTGCAGCCCAGTACATCCCAGTTCCCTCCCAGTCCGTCCCAATCCCCTCCCAGTACATCCCAGTTCCCTGCCAGTACATACCAGTTCCCTCCCAGTACATACCAGTTCCCTCCCAGTTCCCTCCCACTACAACCCAGTACATCCCAGTTCCCTCCCGGTACATACCAGTTCACTCCCAGTACATCCCAGTACTTCACAGTTCCCTCCCAGTACATCCCAGTACGTCCCAGTTCCCCTCAGTACATAACACTTCCCTCCCAGTACATACCAGTACATCCCAGTGTCCTCACGGTACGTCCCAGTTCCCTCCCAGTACATCCCAGTTCCCTCCCTGTTCACTCCGAGTACATAACAGTTACCTCCCAGTACATCCTAGTAGATCCTAGGACATCCCAAATCCCTGCCAGTTCCACCCGGTACAACCCAGTACAAGCCTGTACATCCTAGTTCCTCCACGGTACATCCCAGGGCATCCCCGCACATTGTAGTGCCTCCCAGTACATCCCAGTTCCCTCCCAGTACTGGGAGGGACCTGGGATGTACTGGGAGGGAACTGGGACGTACTGGGAGGGAACTGGGACGTACTGGGAGGGAACTGGGATGTACTGGGATGTAATGGGACGGAACTGGGATGTATTGGGAGGCACTGGGAAAGAAGTGGTAGTGAACCGGGAGGGAATTGGGATGTACGGGGATGAACTGGTAGGAAACTGGGATGTACTGGCATGGAACGGGGATGTATTGGGATGTACAGGAACAGAACTGGAATGTACAGCGATGTATTGGCATGTACTGGCAGCGAGCTGGGATTTACTGGGATGTACGGGGAGGAAACTAGGATATACTGGGAGGAAACTGGGATATACTGGGAGGCATTGGGAGGGAAGTGGGTGTCAACTGGGACATTCCAGTTTCCTCCCAGTACATCCCAGTTCCCTACCAGTGCAGCCCAGTACATCCCAGTTCCCTCCCAGTCCGTCCCAGTACATCCCAGTACATCCCAGTTCCCTCCCAGTACATACTAGTTCCCTCCCAGTACATCCCAGTTCCCTCCCAGTTCCCTCCCACTACATCCCAGTACATCCCAGTTCCCTCCCAGTACATCCCAGTTCCCTGCCAGTACATCCCAGTACATCCCAGTTCCCTCCCAGTACATCCCAGTTCCCTCCCAGTTCCCTCCCACTACATCCCAGTACATCCCAGTTCCCTCCCAGTACATACCAGTTCCCTCCCACTACATCCCAGTTCCCTCCCGGTACATCCCAGTTCCCACCCAGTACATCCTACTACATACCAGTTCCCTCCCAGTTCACTCCCAGTACATCCCAGTACTTCACAGTTCCCTCCCAGTACATCCCAGTACGTCCCAGTTCCCCTCAGTACATAACACTTCCCTCCCAGTACATAACAGTACATCCCAGTGTCCTCACAGTACGTCACAGTTCCCTCACAGTACATCCCAGTTACCTCCCTGTTCCTTCCCAGTACATAACAGTTACCTCCCAGTACATCCCAGTAGATCCTGGTACATCCCAAATCCCTGCCAGTTCCACCCGGTACAACCCAGTACAAGCCTGTACATCCTAGTTCCTCCACAGTACATCCCAGGGCATCCCCGCACATTGTAGTGCCTCCCAGTACATCCCAGTACATCCCAGATCCCTCCCAGTCCCTCCCAGTACATCCCAGTACATCCCAGTTCCCTCACAGTACATCCCAGTTCCCTCCCAGTTCACACACAGTTCACTCCCAGTTCCATTCCAGTACATCCCAGTACATGCCAGTTGCCTCCCAGTTTCCTCTAAGTACATCCCAGTACTTTAAAGTTCCCTCCCAGTACATCCCAGTTCCCTCCCAGTACATCCCAGTACTTCACAGTTCACTCCCACTACATCCCAGTACGTCCCAGTTCCCCCTTGGTACATAACACTTCCCTCCCAATACATCCAAGTTCCCTCCCAGTACATCCCAATCCCCTCCCAGTACATCCCAGTTCCCTGCCAGTATGTCCCAGTACATCCCAGTTCCCTCCCAGTACATACCAGTTCCCTCCCAGTACATCCCAGTTCCCTCCCAGTTCCCTCCCACTACATCCCAGTTCCCTCCCAGTACATACCAGTTCCCACCCAGTACATCCTACTACATACCAGTTCCCTCCCAGTTCACTCCCAGTACATCCCAGTACTTCACAGTTCCATCCCAGTACATCCCAGTACGCACCAGTTCCCCTCAGTACATAACACTTCCCTCCCAGTACATAACAGTACATCCCAGTGTCCTCACAGTACGTCCCAGTTCCCTCACAGTACATCCCAGTTCCCTACCAGTACGTCCCAGTTCCCTCCCTGTTCACTCCCAGTACATAACAGTTACCTCCCAGTACATCCCAGTACATCCCAGTAGATCCTGGTACATCCCAAATCCCTGCTAGTTCCACCCGGTACAACCCAGTACAAGCCTGTACATCCTAGTTCCTCCACAGTACATCCCAGGGCATCCCCGCACATTGTAGTGCCTCCCAGTACATCCCAGTTCCCTCCCAGTACTGGGAGGGACCTGGGATGTACTGGGAGGGAACTGGGACGTACTGGGAGGGAACTGGGATGTACTGGGAGGTAATGGGACGGAACTGGGATGTATTGGGAGGCACTGGGAAAGAAGTGGTAGTGAACCGGGAGGGAATTGGGATGTACGGGGATGAACTGGTAGGAAACTGGGATGTACTGGCATGGAACGGGGATGTATTGGGATGTACAGGAACAGAACTGGAATGTACTGCGATGTACTGGGATGTACTGGGAGCGAGCTGGGATTTACTGGGATGTACTGGGAGGAAACTGGGATATACTGGGAGGAAACTGGGATATACTGGGAGGCATTGGGAGGGAAGTGGGTGTCAACTGGGACATTCCAGTTTCCTCCCAGTACATCCCAGTTCCCTACCAGTGCAGCCCAGTACATCCCAGTTCCCTCCCAGTCCGTCCCAATCCCCTCCCAGTACATCCCAGTTCCCTGCCAGTATGTCCCAGTACATCCCAGTTCCCTCCCAGTACATCCCAGTTCCCTCCCAGTTCCCTCCCACTACAACCCAGTACATCCCAGTTCCCTCCCACTACATACCAGTTCCCTCCCAGTACATCCCAGTTCCCTCCCAGTACATCCCAGTACATCCTGGTACATCCCAGTACTTTAAAGTTCCCTCCCAGTTCACTCCCAGTACATCCCAGTACTTCACAGTTCCCTCCCAGTACATCCCAGTACGTCCCAGTACTGGGAGGGACCTGGGATGTACTGGGAGGGAACTGGGACGTACTGGGAGGCAACTGGGACGTACTGGGAGGCAACTGGGACGTACTGGGATGTAATGGGACGGAACTGGGATGTAATGGGACGGAACTGGTATGTAATGGGACGGAACTGGTATGTAATGGGACGTAACTGGGAAAGAAGTGGTAGTGAACCGGGAGGGAATTGGGATGTACGGGGATGAACTGGTAGGGAACTGGGATGTACTGGCATGGAACGGGGATGTATTGGGATGTACAGGAACGGAACTGGAATGTACTGCGATGTACTGGCATGTACTGGGAGCAAACTGGGATTTACTGGGATGTACTGGGAGGAAACTGGGATATACTGGGAGGCACTGGGAGGGAAGTGGGTGTCAACTGGGACATTCCAGTTTCCTCCCAGTACATCCCAGTTCCCTACCAGTGCAGCCCAGTACATCCCAGATCCCTCCCAGTACATCCCAGTTCCCTCCCAGTACATCCCAGTTCCCTCCCAGTCCGTCCCAGTACATCCCAGTACATCCCAGTTCCCTCACAGTACATCCCAGTTCCCTCACAGTACATCCCAGTTCCCTCACAGTTCACACACAGTTCACTCCCAGTTCCATTCCAGTACATCCCAGTACATGCCACTTTCCTCCAAGTAAATCCCAGTTCCCTCCCACTACATCCAAGTTCCCTCCCACTTCCCTCTAAGTACATCCCAGTACTTCACAGTTCACTCCCAGTACATCCCAGTACGCACCAGTTCCCCTCAGTACATAACACTTCCCTCCCAGTACATAACAGTACATCCCAGTGTCCTCACAGTACGTCACAGTTCCCTCCCAGTACATCCCAGTTCCCTACCAGTACATCCCAGTTCCCTCCCTGTTCCTTCCCAGTACATAACAGTTCCCTCCCAGTACACCCCAGTACATCCCAGTTCCCTCCCAGTATGTCCCACTACATCCCAGTTCCCTCCCAGTCCATCCCAGTTCCCTCCCAGTAAATCCCAATTCCCAACACTTTCCACCCAGTACATCCCAGTTCCCTCCCAGTACATCCCAGTTCCCTGCCAGTACATCCCAGTACTTCACAGTTCCCTCCCAGTTCACTCCCAGTTCCCTCCCAGTACATCCCAATACTTCATAGTTCCCTCCCAGCACGTCCCAGTACGTCCCAGTTCCCCTCAGTACATAACACTTCCCTCCCAGTACATACCAGTACATCCCAGTTCCCTCCCAGTACATCCCAGTTCCCTCCCAGTACATCCCAGTTCTCTCCCAGTTCACTCCCAGTACACAACAGTTACCTCCCAGTACATCCCAGTACATCCCAGTAGATCCTGGTACATCCCAAATCCCTGCCAGTTCCACCCGGTACAACCCAGTACAAGCCTGTACATCCTAGTTCCTCCACAGTACATCCCAGGGCATCCCCGCACATTGTAGTACTGGGATGTACTGGGAGTGAACTGGGAGGGAACTGGTATGTAGTAGGATGTACTGGGAGGGAACTGGGATGTACTGGGAGGGAACTGGGACGTACTGGGAGGGAACTGGGATGTACTGAGATGTAATGGGACGGAACTGGGATGTATTGGGAGGCACTGGGAAAGAAGTGGTAGTGAACCGGGAGGGAACTGGGATGTACGGGGATGAACTGGTAGGAAACTGGGATGTACTGGCATGGAACGGGGATGTATTGGGATGTACAGGAACAGAACTGGAATGTACAGCGATGTATTGGGATGTACTGGCAGCGAGCTGGGATTTACTGGGATGTACTGGGAGGAAACTGGGATATACTGGGTGGAAACTGGGATATACTGGGAGGCATTGGGAGGGAAGTGGGTGTAAACTGGGACATTCCAGTTCCCTGCCAGTACATCCCAGTTCCCTACCAGTGCAGCTCAGTACATCCCAGTTCCCTCCCAGTCCGTCCCAATCCCCTCCCAGTACATCCCAGTTCCCTGCCAGTATGTCCCAGTACATCCCAGTTCCCTCCCAGTACATCCCAGTTCCCTCCCAGTACATCCCAGTTCCCACCCAGTACATCCTACTACATACCAGTTCCCTCCCAGTTCACTCCCAGTACATCCCAGTACTTCACAGTTCCCTCCCAGTACATCCCAGTACGTCCCAGTTCCCCTCAGTACATAACACTTCCCTCCCAGTACATAACAGTACATCCCAGTGTCCTCACAGTACGTCCCAGTTCCCTCACAGTACATCCCAGTTCCCTACCAGTACATCCCAGTTCCCTCCCTGTTCCTTCCCAGTACATAACAGTTACCTCCCAGTACATCCCAGTACATCCCAGTAGATCCTGGTACATCCCAAATCCCTGCCAGTTCCACCCGGTACAACCCAGTACAAGCCTGTACATCCTAGTTCCTCCACAGTACATACCAGGGCATCCCCGCACATTGTAGTGCCTCCCAGTACATCCCAGTTCCCTCCCAATGCCTCCCAGTACATCCCAGTTCCCTCCCAGTCCGTCCCAATCCCCTCCCAGTACATCCCAGTTCCCTGCCAGTATGTCCCAGTACATCCCAGTTCCCTCCCAGTACATACCAGTTCCCTCCCAGTACATCCCAGTACATCCTGGTACATCCCAGTTCCCACCCAGTACATCCTACTACATACCAGTTCCCTCCCAGTTCACTCCCAGTACATCCCAGTACTTCACAGTTCCCTCCCAGTACATCCCAGTACGTCCCAGTTCCCCTCAGTACATAACACTTCCCTCCCAGTACATACCAGTACATCCCAGTGTCCTCACACTACGTCCCAGTTCCCTCCCAGTACATCCCAGTTCCCTCCCAGTTCACTCCCAGTACATAAAAGTTACCTCCCAGTACATCCTAGTAGATCCTGGTACATCCCAAATCCCTGCCAGTTCCACCCGGTACAACCCAGTACAAGCCTGTACATCCTAGTTCCTCCACAGTACATCCCAGTGCATCCCCGCACATTGTAGTGCCTCCCAGTACATCCCAGGTCCCTCCCAGTACTGGGAAGGACCTAGGATTAACGGGGAGGGACCTGGGATGTACTGGGAGGGACCTGGGATGTACTGGGAGGGACCTGGGATGTACTGGGATGTAATGGGACGGAACTGGGATGTATTGGGAGGCACTGGGAAAGAAGTGGTAGCGAACCGGGAGGGAATTGGGATGTACGGGGATGAACTGGTAGGGAACTGGGATGTACTGGCATGGAACGGTGATGTATTGGGATGTACAGGAACGGAACTGGAATGTACTGCGATGTACTGGGAGCAAACTGGGATTTAATGGGATGTACTGGGAGGAAACTGGGAGGAAAGTGGGTGTCAACTGGGACATTCCAGTTTCCTCCCAGTACATCCCAGTTCCCTACCAGTGCACCCCAGTCCGTCCCAGTTCCCTCCCAGTCCGTCCCAGTACATCCCAGTTCCCTCCCAGTTCACTCCCAGTACATAACAGATACCTCCCAGTACATCCCAGTACATCCCAGTA
Source organism: Phalacrocorax aristotelis (assembly GCF_949628215.1). Taxonomy (NCBI): domain Eukaryota; kingdom Metazoa; phylum Chordata; class Aves; order Suliformes; family Phalacrocoracidae; genus Phalacrocorax; species Phalacrocorax aristotelis. The sequence goes on along the minus strand of NW_027441151.1, from coordinate 674,301 downwards.
GATCCTGGTACAACCCAAATCCATGCCAGTTCCACCCGGTACAACCCAGTACAAGCCTGTACATCCTAGTTCCTCCACAGTACATCCCAGGGCATCCCCGCACATTGTAGTGCCTCCCAGTACATCCCAGGTCCCTCCCAGTACTGGGAGGGACCTGGGACGTACTGGGAGGGAACTGGGACGTACTGGGAGGGAACTGGGATGTACTGGGATGTAATGGGACGGAACTGGGATGTATTGGGAGGCACTGGGAAAGAAGTGGTAGTGAACCGGGAGGGAATTGGGATGTAAGGGGATGAACTGGTAGGAAACTGGGATGTACTGGAATGTACGGCGATGTATTGGCATGTACTGGGAGCGAGCTGGGATTTACTGGGATGTACTGGGAGGAAACGGGGATATACTGGGAGGAAACGGGGATATACTGGGAGGAAACGGTGATATACTGGGAGGAAAGTGGGTGTCAACTGGGACATTCCAGTTTCCTCCCAGTACATCCCAGTTCCCTACCAGTGCAGCCCAGTACATCCCAGATCCCTCCCAGTCCCTCCCAGTACATCCCAGTTCCCTCACAGTACATCCCAGTTCCCTCCCAGTTCACACACAGTTCACTCCCAGTTCCATTCCAGTACATCCCAGTACATGCCTGTTGCCTCCCAGTTTCCTCTAAGTACATCCCAGTACTTCAAAGTTCCCTCCCAGTACATCCCAGTTCCCTCTAAGTACATCCCAGTACTTCACAGTTCACTCCCACTACATCCCAGTACGTCCCAGTTCCTCCTTGGTACATAACACTTCCCTCCCAATACATCCAAGTTCCCTCCCAGTACATCCCAATCCCCTCCCAGTACATCCCAGTTCCCTGCCAGTATGTCCCAGTACATCCCAGTTCCCTCCCAGTTCCCTCCCACTACATCCCAGTTCCCTGCCAGTACATCCCAGTTCCCTCCCAGTACATCCCAGTTCCCTCCCAGTTCCCTCCCACTACATCCCAGTACATCCCAGTTCCCACCCAGTACATCCTGGTACATCCCAGTTCCCTCCCAGTTCACTCCCAGTACATCCCAGTACTTCACAGTTCCCTCCCAGTACATCCCAGTACGCACCAGTTCCCCTCTGTACATAACACTTCCCTCCCAGTACATAACAGTACATCCCAGTGTCCTCACAGTACGTCCCAGTTCCCTCCCAGTACATCCCAGTTCCCTACCAGTACATCCCAGTTCCCTCCCTGTTCCTTCCCAGTACATAACAGTTACCTCCCAGTACATCCCAGTACATCCTGGTACATCCCAAATCCCTGCCAGTTCCACCCGGTACAACCCAGTACAAGCCTGTACATCCTAGTTCCTCCACAGTACATCCCAGGGCATCCCCGCACATTGTAGTGCCTCCTAGTACATCCCAGCTCCCTCCCAGTACTGGGAGGGACCTGGGATGTACTGGGAGGGACCTGGGATATACTGGGATGTAATGGGACGGAACTGGGATGTATTGGGAGGCACTGGGAAAGAAGTGGTAGTGAACCGGGAGGGAATTGGGATGTACGGGGATGAACTGGTAGGGAACTGGGATGTACTGGCATGGAACGGGGATGTATTGGGATGTACAGGCACGGAACTGGAATGTACTGCGATGTACTGGGATGTACTGGGAGCAAACTGGGATTTACTGGGATGTACTGGGAGGAGACTGGGATATACTGGGAGGCACTGGGAGGGAAGTGGGTGTCAACTGGGACATTCCAGATTCCTCCCAGTACATCCCAGTTCCCTACCAGTGCAGCCCAGTACATCCCAGATCCCTCCCAGTCTGTCCCAGTACATCCCAGTACATCCCAGTTCCCTCCCAGTCCGTCCCAGTACATCCCAGTACATCCCAGTTCCCTCACAGTACATCCCAGTTCCCTCACAGTTCACACACAGTTCACTCCCAGTTCCATTCCAGTACATCCCAGTACATGCCACTTTCCTCCAAGTAAATCCCAGTTCTCTCCCACTACATCCAAGTTCCCTCCCACTTCCCTCTAAGTACATCCCAGTACTTCACAGTTCACTCCCAGTACATCCCAGTTCCCCCTCGGTACATAACAGTCCCCTCCCAGTACACCCCAGTACATCCCAGTTCCCTCCCAGTATGTCCCACTACATCCCAGTTCCCTCCCAGTCCATCCCAGTTCCCTCCCAGTAAATCCCAATTCCCAACACTTTCCACCCAGTACATCCCAGTTCCCTCCCAGTACAACCCAGTTCCCTCTAAGTACATCCCAGTACTTCACAGTTCCCTCCCAGCACATCCCAGTACGTCCCAGTTCCCCTCAGTACATAACACTTCCCTCCCAGTACATCCCAGTAGATCCTGGTACATCCCAAATCCCTGCTAGTTCCACCCAGTACAACCCAGTACAAGCCTGTACACCCTACTTCCTCCACGGTACATCCCAGGACATCCCAGCACATTGTAGTGCCTCCCAGTACACCCCAGTTCCCTCCGAGTACATCCCATTACATTCCAGTGCCCTCCCAGTACATCCCAGTACATCCCAGTTCCCTCCCAGTACATCCCAGTTCCCTCCCAGTACATCCCAGTTCCCTCCCAGTACATCCCAGTACTTCACAGTTCCCTCCCAGCACATCCCAGTACGTCCCAGTTACCCTCAGTACATAACACTTCCCTCCCAGTACATACCAGTACATCCCAGTTCCCTACCAGTTCCTTCTCAGTACATAACAGTTACCTCCCAGTACATCCCAGTAGATCCTGGTACATCCCAAATTCCTGCCAGTTCCACCCGGTACAACCCAGTACAAGCCTGTACATCCTAGTTCCTCCACACTACATCCCAGGACATCCCACGACATTGTAGAGCCTCCCAGTACGTCCCAGTTCCCTCCCAGTACATCCCAGTAGATCCTGGTACGTCCCCGTTCCCCGCACTGTACGTCCCCGTTCCCCGCACTGTACGTCCCCATTCCCCGCACTGTACTGGGAGGACAACCGAGCCTGCGCAGTGACTGACATAGGGAACGAGCAAGTTTGTACCCATCACTAGACAAGACAATAATGACTATGTATGAGTATGTGAAATTTTCATCTATAAATTGTACGGGAAAGGTGCGTGAGGTACGCACGCCAGGAGGAGCGATCCCCCGTGCATCCGGCGCCGCGAATAAAGAATGCCTGCTCTTTAATACTAAATTGGTGTTGAGGAGTCGTTTCCGATTTTAACGCGTTTTTCGGTAACACAGGGAGTCAGATCAAGAGAGCCAGAGAACAACAAAACACCGACAGGCTACAGGACAGAGCAGGAGGAATAAAAAAAAAAAAAAAAAAACGGAGCCAGAGCCAGGCAGAGAGAGGCGGAGAAAGAAAAAGGAGCCACAGGCTACAGGACAGAGAGAGGGAGGACTGAAAAGACGGGGAGGCAGGGAGACACTCAGAGCGAGACGGAGAAAGAAGGTGCGGGGGGGGCGCAAAAAAAAATAATTTTGCAGCAGGTAAGGAAAGAGAGGGGGCCGGGGGAGAGACAGGGAGGGCCCAGGACGCACAAGAGAGGCAACGGGGCCCCAGTGGCCCAGGACTCACCGCGACTCTCGCTCTCAGCGCTGCTGGCACAATTTAGCCGTTCAGATGCTTCTTTCCCCTCCTCTCCTCCCTGCCTCTTCTGCAGCTCCAGACTCTAGGCCGTCCTCCACCTGAAGAGAATACGTGGGTGTCTTACAGCTCTTACCAGATGAGGCTTCCTAGGCACGTAGCCTAGCTTGCTTGTGCACTACACGCCCGTACCCAACTCCGGGTTACGCGTACAGACCCTACGGTGCACGTTGGTGGCCTGGCCCGCTGCGGGCTATGAAGGGGGATCCTTCCTCCCCCACCTGCATGGACAGGCTCTCTCTTGCCTGCGGCAGGAAGGCAGCTGGCAGCCAGAGCACCTTCAGTTTCTTCTTCTTTACCTTTCGTTGGCGTCTCCAGCTTCAGCCGAGGCAGCTCCTGTCCGCAGCCGGGAAGGGCTTTGTCTATCCCTTTTCGGCCCTGCGCTGCGAGGACGGCGAGGACGGGCAGAGAGAAGCCACGCGAGCCTGAGACGGCCGCAGGCAACGGCATCCCCGGGGGAAGGACAGACAACCACGTCCTCAGCACGGTCTCTGGGAGAGGGAAAGAAGAAACAGTGACCGTCATTACCGTCGATCGACCCTGGCCAAAGCCTCTCCTTCCGCAGGGGCTTCTGGACACACCGCTCCCTCCCCACGCTACTGCTAAGGGCCCCTGCGCCAAGGGGGAATCCAGTGCGCTTGAGGGACGGCTTGCTGCCTTCACGACAGGGCCTGGGGGCGGCCTAAGGCTATGCAGCACGCTTATGGGGAGGTGCCGGAGCTGGGGGCAGGCGCACGGGGCAAGGGGGGCCCGGGGAGGCTGAGCGGGACCTCCGGTGGGCCGGGGAGGCGGCCATCATCTGCGCCCTGGGCACGGGGAAAAGGTCATCGTCCTCCTCCTTTCCCTCTTCCCTTCTGTCAGCTCCCGGGGAACTCACCGCTTCTCGGGAAGCGGCCGCACCCGCAAGCCCCCAGTAATCAACACGAATCCAACCCCAAAAATACACCTCGCGTACCGTACGCGCCACGGCCGCCCGGCACCTGAGCGCCGGAAGACCGCGCCTCCCGCCATGCCCGGCGAACCACGTGACAGGGCCGGCAGCCACTGCGCCAGGAATACAGCTCCCGGCATGCTCTGCGGCACAACCCGGCCGCCCGGCAGCCGCAAGGACTACAGCTCCCGGCATGCTCTGCGGCACAACCCGGCCGCCCGGCGGCCGGTTTGATGCGGAGCCACCCAGCATCCCTGCGAGCACAGCTGCAGGCGCAACAGCAGTTACGCAGCCACAACTAGGCACTAAACAAAGGCTTTCCAACACTGGAGGTCTAGAACAGGTAGACATTAGCACAGAAGCACAAGGTGCTCCGTCACCCTGCACAAATCTCCCCGTGCCTACACACGCACACGGTCAGAAGTTAGTTATCAGAAAACGCCCGACTCAGCCATTTGCCACAGTCACGAGACTCACGACATGATAACACGACATGACACACGAGGTGGGCTCAGAGTTTTAAGGCAAGAAATACCTCCCACGCCCCCCACCCGAGATCTTTCAGGGTCCACACCTGCCATCGCCCCGCACCAAACCTACCCGGCCAAAGGCTTTCAGGTGGCCCGAAACACTGTACACAGAAAATAACCAGGGACAGACCTGCATTGTTCGGAAGCGAACGATGCCCGACCGGGGCTCCTCTGCGGGGCACGGAGCCCCCCGGCCCCGCCCGGAGACACACACCCGCCCCCCGCGCCAGGCCTCACCTCACACGGAGACCCACCCGCTGCCCGAACTCACCCACCAGCGCTCTCCGGCCCCCGGACACGGCCGCGCTGCTCTCTCAGGCGGCTGCCGCAAGCGAGGCTCGGGCACCGCCAGGCCTCCAGGCGTCCCGAGGGGCTGCCGGACACCGCAGGGGATGGCTGCCGGCGGCCGGACCGCCGCGGCGCTCCCCGCCCAGCTCCGAGCAGGCTCCGCCGGCCGCGGGCTTCCCACGCCGGGCCGCAGAGGGGCCCCGGCACCGCACAGGGACGCCTCGCGACCCGGCCGCCACACGCACCGGCCCTTCGGCCTCCACACGCACCGCTCCCGCCCCCGCTCCGACGCGCCGCGCACGCGCCACCGGAAGCCCGAGCCCCGCGGGGCGGCCCTTAAAGGGCGGCCGGAAGGAACGGCCCCCACCGGCCCCGCCACCGCGCCCAGCCGGTGAGCGCCAGCGCCCCCTGCTGGCCGGGCCGCGCTCAGCTCGCGAGGGCGCCGAGGGCCGGGCGGGGCGGGACGCGCCGGCTCGGGGCCAGCGCCTTCTCGGGGCGAGCGGGAAACCCCTGCGGGCCCCGGTCACGGCCGGGCACAGCCGCGCGCCCTCCGAGAGCTGCTGAACGGGGCTGCCGCTCGTGACACATACCGAGCCGTCTGCGACGGGAGCGGGCAGAGGAGGAAGGGGCCGACGGCCGCGGGGCCCTGGCCCCAGGCGGGGGGGAGGGGCTGGGGCCCGGGGGGCCGCCCCCCTACTCACAGTTCCCTCACAGTTCCCTCACAGTTCCCTCACAGTTCCCTCACAGTTCCCTCACAGTTCCCTCACAGTTCATCCCATGGACGGAACCGGGACCTACTGTGAGGCACTGGGAAAGAAGTGGGAGGAAGCCGGGACAGACCAATATAGCCCAGTATGGACTAGACCAATATAGCCCAGTATGGACTAGACCAATATAGCCCAGTATGGACTGGAGGGAACTGCGAGGGAACCGCGAGAGAACCCCACAGAACAAACCATGGGGCACGAGAAGGCAGAGAATTAAGAATTAGGGACAGGGAGCCAGAAAAAAAAAAAGAAAAAAACCAAAGGGAGACAGAGAGCAAAAGGAATCGCAATGCGTACGGAGAGAAGAGAGAAACAATTCTAGCATAGGGTCACACGGGAGCCAGGGACAGCAAGATGGAGAAAGGACAGAAGCTACAGGCTACAGGGCAGAGAGGGAAGAATTAATGAATAGACACAGAGAGATGGGCAGAAAGAGATGGAGAAAGGCTAAAGATCACACGGCCTACAGGGAAGAGAGAAGAGAGGGAGGAATTTTAAAAACAGGGGCAAGAAGCCAGAGAGAGGGAGAGAGAAGCAACAATAAAATGGGGACAAGCCACAGGGCAGCGAGGAGGGAATCAATGAATAAGAACACGAGACCAAAGAGAACACAATGTAGAATGGAAAAAAGGAACAGCGGCCTACAGGGAAGGAGGAATTAAAGATCAGGGACTGGGAGGCAGACAGAGACACATGAAGAAACAAGTGGAAAAAAAAAAAAAAAACACAAACCAACAGCAATGGGCTACAAAGACAGAGAGGGAGGAAATGAGGAAATAAAACATCGCAGCAAGGAGCTGGACAGAGAGAGATGAGGACAAACAAATAGCACGGGTCCACGTGACAGAGAACGTGGAATTAGAACACAGAGAGGGGGAGCCGGACAGAGAGAGAGGCCGAGAGAAACATCTAGACAGGCTACAGCGGGCAGAGGCAGGAATTAAAACCTAGGGACAGGGAGCTGGACAGAGAGAGATGGAGGTCACAGGGAACAGCGGTGGCTGCAGGAAGAACAGGAATTCATGAATAGGGAAAGGGAGCTGGACAGAGAAGAACTCAGAAAGGCAAGAACAGTAGCAGGGTACAGAGCAGAGAAGACAAATTAAAAAGCACGGGGGGAGCGTTGAGGCAGACAGAGAGAGATTAAGAAAAAAGTCACGGGCTACGTGGCAAAGCAGGAGGAATTCAGAAACGAGGATGGGAACCAAGGGAGAGTGTGCTGGTGAAGGATAACGGGCATTAAAAGTGAGGGACGGGGAGCTGGGAAAAGCGAGGCAGAGAAAAACAGAATCACAGAGAGAATCACACAAAGCCAAAAAAGAAGAAACTGAACAACAGGAACAGGTGTAACCAAAGCGATGAAATCAACCAACCAGAGACGGTGTTCCATTACGGGAACATGGAGCGTACCAATCAGCGCACCTGTCGATCTGCATTTTAGTGCCTAGGCGATCGTTAATGTCAGCAGAACAACAGACAACATGCTTCTGTCAGAAAAGGATGACAAAACGCGGTTTCGCTTAGCGGACTGAGAAAACTAGCCAAGACTGCCAAGAGTAAGAGCCGAGAAGCTAAAAGGTAATTCCGGCAGGGGGAGATCGCGACCACCGACTCACAGACCACCACCGACCCAAGTAACACCACCTACTCAGAAGAGAACAACGGAAGAGGACAACCGAGCCTGCGCAGTGATTGACATACGGAACGAGCAAGTTTGTACCCATCGCTAGACAAGACAATAACGACTATGTATGAGTATGTAAAATTTTCATCTACAAATTGTACAGGAAAGGTGCGTGAGGTACGCACGCCAGGAGGAGCGATCCCCCGTGCATCCGGCGCCGTGAATATAGAATGCCTGCTCTTTAATACTAAATTGGTGTTGAGGAGTCGTTTCCGATTTTAACGCGTTTTTCGGTAACAGTTTTGGCACCCCAGGTGGGAACCTGCTTTTGAATCTCGACGGATCCGTGGGATCGTGGGACCTGCAGCCGGCCCCGAGGAATTCTCCGGGAGAGCTTCCGATCCCCGGGCCAGAGAATTCTGAGCAAGATCCCCTGGATTGAGGTAAACAAGGCATTCTTTGAAGAAGAAACTTAGGTAGAATAATACGTGGGGTTAGTTTCCCACATAGGATAGGATAGCGGGTTTGAGTCTCACAGGCCTGCCCGTAAGGCGCGGCGAAAGCCACGCAGGGTCGGGGCCAAGAGGTGCCTCGGTTGGTAAGTCTCTGCTAGGCGAAAGCCTGTGGAGCGGGACCCGAGGGTAGGGGAGTCTTCAACAGGGGGTTGAAGTCTCCAGGGATATCTAGCAGGGGGCTACAGATCCCAGTGGCAGATTTCCAGTGAGACCTCTAACGGGGGTTGGAGTCCCTCTGACTAGTATTTGTGATAGTGCACTATCACAACTACTAGTCGACTGGGAGACGGGAGCATTACTGAGTAGGAAACCTATCCCACAGAGAACACCTTTGCGATGTATTTTGAAGCACTGGAAAGACGTCGGGGGCGGTGACCCACTAACTCGGAAACCATTAATTGAATATTGCAATCATTGGTGGCCAACGTATCAATTGGAAGGTGGGCACAAATGGCCAGAACACGAGACATTGCAATATCGTACCATCTTGCAATTAATGTTGTTTTGTAAAAAGGGAAGGCAAATGGGAAGAAGTGGCATATGTTGATTTGTTCTTTACACCGTGGAATCATCCCGAGCAGCAGAAACAGCGTGAGGTATGTCCACAAGATTCTACGGCAATGTTTCTGAAAAGAGGAAAACGTGGTGAGAACTTGAAAGAGTGTTGCTCTACTTGTGATACTGGATACTTCGCTTGATGAAACTGACAAGAAAATAGTATGGAATACAGCCAGAAGGCAGGTGCAGGGAGCACATGCTAACAGGAATTTACAGAGAACAATGAATAAGAATTTTCCATCTACAAATCCCGAGTGGGACCCTAATCAGCCAGGACCCAGGGGAATGTTGACTAGATGTCAGAGAGAGATTTTATTTGGAGTAAGACAAGCAATGCCAAAAGCAATAAATTGGTCAAAATTTATGAAGTGAGACAAGAATTAAGTGAGTCCCCTTCAGCCTTTATGGAAAGACTGAAGGTGACCACCAGAAAATATACTCATTTGAACCCAGAAAAAACAGAAAAAGCAATTCAGCTGGTCTCTATATTCATAAGACAATCAGCCCCAGATGGGGGTGGGGGGAGAGAAAACAACCTTCAGAAACTAGAACAACCTGAATCCAGAGATCTGGGTTAAATGCTTGAAGTAGCTCGGCATGAAGGAGACCAGGGGAATCAACCCTAGCTGAACACCTGGTTACACTGAAGCTACGGAATGAAGAAATAGAATTTTTGGTAGATACGGGAGCCACTTATTTGGTATTGAATACACGTGAAGAGAAATTTGATCATAAATCAGTAGATGTTGCTAGCGCAACAGGGCAAAGAAAAATTAGCCCCTCTCAGAGCCATTAAAGTTTAAATTGGAGAAGCAATGGGCAACTCACCAGTTTCTGCATATGCCTGAATGTCCACTGCCTCTGTTATGACGAGATCTATTAGGTCAATTAGATGCTCAAGTAACTTTTAAAGATGGAGAGATTAAATCACTAATACCAGAATCAAAAGCCACAGAGGCGAGAGCGTTTATGTTACAGGATTCCTCCAGGGAGGAACGGGTTCCCGAGGAAGTGGAAAACGTAGTAACTCCTTTGGTTTGAGCGAGCAGAGCTCCGGAGCGATCTAAGTGGGCAGAGCCGGTAAAAGTAACCTTAAAGCCTGGAGCCAAGCCCGTAAGACAAAAACAATACCCTATTAAGCGAGAGGCTCGAAAAGGATTACAGAAGTTAATTATAAAATTTTTCAGAATATGAGCTTTTAGTGGAATGTGAATCAGAATATAGTACTCCTGTGTCGCCAGTAAAGAAATCTAGAGGCAAAGAGTATTAGCTAGTTCACGATTTAAGGGCTATAAATCAGGTGGTCCAAGATATACATCCGGTAGTAGCTAATCCATACACTTTACTGACCTCTTTTAAAGGAGGAGCATAAATGGTTTACTGTACTAGATTTGAAGGACGCCTTCTTTTGCATACCTCCAGGCATAAAAAGTCAAAGCCTATTTGCTTTGGAATGGGAAAGCCCCACCACAGAATGAAAGACACAGCTACCATGGACCGTACTTCCACAAGGATTTAAAAATAGTCCTACGATACTTGAGACTCAGCTGGCAAAAAAAATTAGAGATATAGAAAAAACAGAACCCAGGGAGAGGCATCTTGTTACAGAATGCGGATGACATTCTGATAGCGGCACAAAGTAAAGAAAAATGTTTTGAAATTTTTAAATTTTCTGGGCCAAGGAAGATGCGGAGTTTCCAGAAACAAAACCCAAATAGGAAAAGAAGCAGCCATTTATTTAGGATTTGAAATATCTCAAAGACAAAGACAATTAGAAAGTGAAAAGAAAGAAACTATTTGTCAAATTCCCGAACCTAGCAGCCCGAAGGAACTGAGAGCTTTTCTGAAAACAATGAAATAGCATCAGCTCTGGATTCTGAACTATAGACTGTATGTAAAACCATTATTTGAGGCATTGAAAGACTCAAAAGGATAAATATTTAACCTGGACGCCCGGATGCCAAACGGCATTCAAAGAACTGAAAAGAGCCTCGATGATGGCCCCTGCATTAGGCCTACCTGATTTCGCTAAACCTTTTGAGTTGTTTGTCCACGAAAGACAACATTTAGCCCTTGGAGTGCTGACACAGCGACTGGGAACCTGGAAGAGACCTGTGGGCTACTTCTCCAAACAACCTGACCACGCGAGTAAAAGATGGCCTAGGTGTTTACGGGCAGTAGCAACAACAGCGCTGCCGATCCGGGAAGCCCCAAAGTTAACAATGGGACAGAAGATGACAGTATATGTCCCGCACATAGCGGTGACTGTTTTAGAACAAAAGGGGGGTCGTTGGCTATCCCTTAGCAGAATGTTGAAATATCAAGTTGTTCTGTTAGAACAAGACGATGTGGAATCGAAGACTACTGCTATACTGAATCCTGCTATGTTTTTAACAACAGAAAACCTTACGGACAATTTAGAACACGATCGCTTGCTAACTATTGAACAAGTCTATTCCAGCAGACCAGACCTGAGACACAAACCTCTGGGAAAATCCTGATCTGGAGTTGTTTACAGATGGAAGAAGCTCTGGGCGAGAAGAGAAGCAAATGGCCGGATATGCTGTCGTTATCGCCGCCGAGGGAACGGAGTCAGGGGTGCTGCCTGCAAACACCTCAGCACAGAAAGCAGTATTGGTAGCATTGAAGCGAGCTCTGCGAATGGCAGAAGGACAAAGGATAAATATCTAGACTGATTCCAAACGTGCATTTGGTGTGATCCACGATCATGGAGCTATTGGGAAGGAGAAAGGACTGCCATCAGCCCAAGAATCATCAATACAGCATAAAGAAGAAATTCTCCAACTTCCGGAAGACGTGCAGAAACCAAAAGAAGTGGCGGTAAAGCGTTGCAAAGCTCATCAATTTGGCCAGACGGCTGTAAACATAAGCAAACGACTGACCGATAAAGCTGCAAAGAGGACTGCAGAGCAAGGTATCCTTGCACTAGTACCAGTAAAACAGATCAGAATTCCAAAGTTGAAACCGAGATATAATAAATTGGATGAGCAATTAGCAGAACAATTGGAAGCATCACAAAACACAGAGAGATGGTAGGTAACACCAGAAAAACAAGTAATAACAACAACCACCCCACAAGTTATGACAGAACTTGCAAAAGAAAACCATGAGCAAACACATTAGGCTGTAGGCGCTACGGTTTTGAGTTTAAAAACATCTGTAGCGTGTGTAGGCACGACAAGAATAGTTAAACCCATAGTAGCTAAGTGTCCAATCTGTCCTAGAAATAATCCCCTGAACCAAAGGAAACAACCTTTAGGAGTAACAAAACAAAAAATTCTCCCGGAAATTATTAGCAAATTAAGTTCTCTGAGTTACCCAGACAAAATAGATATAGCAGTATTTGTCAGTGCTGATTGACAAATTTTCTAGATGGCCAGCAGCTTTCTCGTGCTGCACCGACAAAGCTAGAGTAGTAGTTAAGACGTTGCTGAAGGAAATAATACCAAGATTTAGAGTGCCAACGGGAATGTCCTCTGATAGAGCACCACATTTTTTTGCAGAGGTACTTCAACAACTTAATAAAATTTTGGGTAGAAAATGGGACCTGCATACACCCTGGAGACCACAATCAAGTGAAAAATTTCAGAACATGAAGCAAACACTAAACTGACATAGTGGAATATTATTGATCTAGGATGGAAGTATTGAGAAAATTATTATTTCAGAACTTCCAAACAGGGGAAATGTAACCAAAGTGATGAAATCAACCAGAGACGGTGTTCCATTACGGGAACATGGAGCGTACCAATCAGCGTATCTGTCGATCTGCATTTTAGTCCGTAGGCGATCATTAATGCGAACAGAACAACAGACAACGTGCTTCTGTCAGAAAAGGATGAAAAAACGCTGTTTCGCTTAGCGGACTGAGAAAACTAGCCAAGACTGCCAAGAGTAAGAGCCGAGAAGCTAAAAGGTAATTCCGGGAGGGGGAGATCGCGACCACCGACTCACAGACCACCACCGACCCAAGTAACAGAAGAGAACAACGGAAGAGGACAACCGAGCCTGCGCAGCGATTTACATACGGAACGAGCAAGTTTGTACCAATCAGCAGACAGGACAATAATGACTATGTATGAATACGTAAAACATTGATCTACAAATTGTACGGGAAAGGTGCGTGAGGTACGCACGCCAGGAGGAGCGATCCCCCGTGCATCCGGCGCCACGAATAAAGAATGCCTGCTCTTTAATACTAAATTGGTGTTGAGGAGTCGTTTCCGATTTTAACGCGTTTTTCGGTAACACAGGGAGTCAGATCAAGAGAGCCAGAGAACAACAAAACACCGACAGGCTACAGGACAGAGCAGGAGGAATAAAAAAAAAAAAACGGAGCCAGAGCCAGGCAGAGAGAGGCGGAAAAAGAAAAAGGAGCCACAGGCTACAGGACAGAGAGAGGGAGGACTGAAAAGACGGGGAGGCAGGGAGACACTCAGAGCGAGATGGAGAAAGAAGGTGCGGGGGGGGGGGGCCGCAAAAAAAAAAAGTAAATTTTGCAGCAGGTAAGGAAAGAGAGGGGGCCGGGGGAGAGACAGGGAGGGCCCAGGACGCACAAGAGAGGCAACGGGGCCCCAGTGGCCCAGGACTCACCGCGACTCTCGCTCTCAGCGCTGCTGGCACAATTTAGCCGTTCAGATGCTTCTTTCCCCTCCTCTCCTCCCTGCCTCTTCTGCAGCTCCAGACTCTAGGCCGTCCTCCACCTGAAGAGAATACGTGGGTGTCTTACAGCTCTTACCAGATGAGGCTTCCTAGGCACGTAGCCTAGCTCGCTCGTGCACTACACGCCCATACCCAACTCCGGGTTACGCGTACAGACCCTACGGTGCACGTTGGTGGCCTGGCCCGCTGCGGGCTATGAAGGGGGATCCTTCCTCCCCCACCTGCATGGACAGGCTCTCTCTTGCCTGCGGCAGGAAGGCAGCTGGCAGCCAGAGCACCTTCAGTTTCTTCTTCTTTACCTTTCGTTGGCGTCTCCAGCTTCAGCCGAGGCAGCTCCTGTCCGCAGCCGGGAAGGGTTTTGTCTATCCCTTTTCGGCCCTGCGCTGCGAGGACGGGCAGAGAGAAGCCACGCGAGCCTGAGACGGCCGCAGGCAACGGCATCCCCGGGGGAAGGACAGACAACCACGTCCTCAGCACGGTCTCTGGGAGAGGGAAAGAAGAAACAGTGACCGTCATTACCGTCGATCGACCCTGGCCAAAGCCTCTCCTTCCGCAGGGGCTTCTGGACACACCGCTCCCTCCCCACGCTACTGCTAAGGGCCCCTGCGCCAAGGGGGAATCCAGTGCGCTTGAGGGACGGCTTGCTGCCTTCACGACAGGGCCTGGGGGCGGCCTAAGGCTATGCAGCACGCTTATAGGGAGGTGCCGGAGCTGGGGGCAGGCGCACGGGGCAAGGGGGGCCCGGGGAGGCTGAGCGGGACCTCCGGTGGGCCGGGGAGGCGGCCATCATCTGCGCCCTGGGCACGGGGAAAAGGTCATCGTCCTCCTCCTTTCCCTCTTCCCTTCTGTCAGCTCCCGGGGAACTCACCGCTTCTCGGGAAGCGGCCGCACCCGCAAGCCCCCAGTAATCAACACGAATCCAACCCCAAAAATACACCTCGCGTACCGTACGCGCCACGGCCGCCCGGCACCCGAGCACCGGAAGACCGCGCCTCCCGCCACGCCCGGCGAACCACGTGACAGGGCCGGCAGCCACTGCGCCAGGACTACAGCTCCCGGCATGCTCTGCGGCACAACCCGGCCGCCCGGCGGCCGGTTTGATGCGGAGCCACCCAGCATCCCTGCGAGCACAGCTGCAGGCGCAACAGCAGTTACGCAGCCACAACTAGGCACTAAACAAAGGCTTTCCAACACTGGAGGTCTAGAACAGGTAGACATTAGCACAGAAGCACAAGGGGCTCCGTCACCCTGCACAAATCTCCCCGTGCCTACACACGCACACGTTCAGAAGTTAGTTATCAGAAAACGCCCGACTCAGCCATTTGCCACAGTCACGAGACTCACGACATGATAACACGACATGACACACGAGGTGGGCTCAGAGTTTTAAGGCAAGAAATACCTCCCACGCCCCCCACCCGAGATCTTTCAGGGTCCACACCTGCCATCGCCCCGCACCAAACCTACCCGGCCAAAGGCTTTCAGGTGGCCCGAAACACTGTACACAGAAAATAACCAGGGACAGACCTGCATTGTTCGGAAGCGAACGATGCCCGACCGGGGCTCCTCTGCGGGGCACGGAGCCCCCCGGCCCCGCCCGGAGACACACACCCGCCCCCTGCTGCCCGAACTCACCCACCAGCGCTCTCCGGCCCCCGGACACGGCCGCGCTGCTCTCTCAGGCGGCTGCCGCAGGCGAGGCTCGGGCACCGCCAGGCCTCCAGGCGTCCCAAGGGGCTGCCGGCCACCGCAGGGGATGGCTGCCGGCGGCCGGACCGCCGCGGCGCTCCCCGCCCAGCTCCGAGCAGGCTCCGCCGGCCGCGGGCTTCCCACGCCGGGCCGCAGAGGGGCCCCGGCACCGCACAGGGACGCCTCGCGACCCGGCCGCCACACGCACCGGCCCTTCGGCCTCCACACGCACCGCTCCCGCCCCCGCTCCGACGCGCACGCGCCACCGGAAGCCCGAGCCCCGCGGGGCGGCCCTTAAAGGGCGGCCGGAAGGAACGGCCCCCACCGGCCCCGCCACCGCGCCCAGCCGGTGAGCGCCAGCGCCCCCTGCTGGCCGGGCCGCGCTCAGCTCGCGAGGGCGCCGAGGGCCGGGCGGGGCGGGACGCCCCGGCTCGGGGCCAGCGCCTTCTCGGGGCGAGCGGGAAACCCCTGCGGGCCCCGGTCACGGCCGGGCACAGCCGCGCGCCCTCCGAGAGCTGCTGAACGGGGCTGCCGCTCGTGACACATACCGAGCCGTCTGCGACGGGAGCGGGCAGAGGAGGAAGGGGCCGACGGCCGCGGGGCCCTGGCCCCAGGCGGGGGGGAGGGGCTGGGGCCCGGGGGGCCGCCCCCCTCCTCACAGTTCCCTCACAGTTCCCTCACAGTTCCCTCACAGTTCATCCCATGGACGGAACCGGGACCTACTGTGAGGCACTGGGAAAGAAGTGGGAGGAAGCCGGGACAGACCAATATAGCCCAGTATGGACTAGACCAATATAGCCCAGTATGGACTGGAGGGAACTGCGAGGGAACCGCGAGAGAACCCCACAGAACAAACCATGGGGCACGAGAAGGCAGAGAATTAAGAATTAGGGACAGGGAGCCAGAAAAAAAAAAAGAAAAAACCAAAGGGAGACAGAGAGCAAAAGGAATCGCAATGCGTACGGAGAGAAGAGAGAAACAATTCTAGCATAGGGTCACGCGGGAGCCAGGGACAGCAAGATGGAGAAAGGACAGAAGCTACAGGCTACAGGGCAGAGAGGGAAGAATTAATGAATAGACACAGAGAGCTGGGCAGAAAGAGATGGAGAAAGGCTAAAGATCACACGGCCTACAGGGAAGAGAGAAGAGAGGGAGGAATTTTAAAAACAGGGGCAAGAAGCCAGAGAGAGGGAGAGAGAAGCAACAATAAAATGGGGACAAGCCACAGGGCAGCGAGGAGGGAATCAATGAATAAGAACACGAGACCAAAGAGAACACAATGTAGAATGGAAAAAAGGAACAGCGGCCTACAGGGAAGGAGGAATTAAAGATCAGGGACTGGGAGGCAGACAGAGACACATGAAGAAACAAGTGAAAAAAAAGAAAAAAACAAACCAACAGCAATGGGCTACAAAGACAGAGAGGGAGGAAATGAGGAAATAAAACATCGCAGCAAGGAGCTGGACAGAGAGAGATGAGGACAAACAAATAGCACGGGTCCACGTGACAGAGAACGTGGAATTAGAACACAGAGAGAGGGAGCCGGACAGAGAGAGAGGCCGAGAGAAACATCTAGACAGGCTACAGCGGGCAGAGGCAGGAATTAAAACCTAGGGACAGGGAGCTGGACAGAGAGAGATGGAGGTCACAGGGAACAGCGGTGGCTGCAGGAAGAACAGGAATTCATGAATAGGGAAAGGGAGCTGGACAGAGAAGAACTCAGAAAGGCAAGAACAGTAGCAGGGTACAGAGCAGAGAAGACAAATTAAAAAGCACGGGGGGAGCGTTGAGGCAGACAGAGAGAGATTAAGAAAAAAGTCACGGGCTACGTGGCAAAGCAGGAGGAATTCAGAAACGAGGATGGGAACCAAGGGAGAGTGTGCTGGTGAAGGATAACGGGCATTAAAAGTGAGGGACGGGGAGCTGGGAAAAGCGAGGCAGAGAAAAACAGAATCACAGAGAGAATCACACAAAGCCAAAAAAGAAGAAACTGAACAACAGGAACAGGTGTAACCAAAGCGATGAAATCAACCAACCAGAGACGGTGTTCCATTACGGGAACATGGAGCGTACCAATCAGCGCACCTGTCGATCTGCATTTTAGTGCCTAGGCGATCGTTAATGTCAGCAGAACAACAGACAACATGCTTCTGTCAGAAAAGGATGACAAAACGCGGTTTCGCTTAGCGGACTGAGAAAACTAGCCAAGACTGCCAAGAGTAAGAGCCGAGAAGCTAAAAGGTAATTCCGGCAGGGGGAGATCGCGACCACCGACTCACAGACCACCACCGACCCAAGTAACACCACCTACTCAGAAGAGAACAACGGAAGAGGACAACCGAGCCTGCGCAGTGATTGACATACGGAACGAGCAAGTTTGTACCCATCGCTAGACAAGACAATAACGACTATGTATGAGTATGTAAAATTTTCATCTACAAATTGTACAGGAAAGGTGCGTGAGGTACGCACGCCAGGAGGAGCGATCCCCCGTGCATCCGGCGCCGTGAATATAGAATGCCTGCTCTTTAATACTAAATTGGTGTTGAGGAGTCGTTTCCGATTTTAACGCGTTTTTCGGTAACAGTTTTGGCACCCCAGGTGGGAACCTGCTTTTGAATCTCGACAGATCCGTGGGATCGTGGGACCTGCAGCCGGCCCCGAGGAATTCTCCGGGAGAGCTTCCGATCCCCGGGCCAGAGAATTCTGAGCAAGATCCCCTGGATTGAGGTAAACAAGGCATTCTTTGAAGAAGAAACTTAGGTAGAATAATACGTGGGGTTAGTTTCCCACATAGGATAGGATAGCGGGTTTGAGTCCCACAGGCCTGCCCGTAAGGCGCGGCGAAAGCCACGCAGGGTCGGGGCCAAGAGGTGCCTCGGTTGGTAAGTCTCTGCTAGGCGAAAGCCTGTGGAGCGGGACCCGAGGGTAGGGGAGTCTTCAACAGGGGGTTGAAGTCTCCAGGGATATCTAGCAGGGGGCTACAGATCCCAGTGGCAGATTTCCAGTGAGACCTCTAACGGGGGTTGGAGTCCCTCTGACTAGTATTTGTGATAGTGCACTATCACAACTACTAGTCGACTGGGAGACGGGAGCATTACTGAGTAGGAAACCTATCCCACAGAGAACACCTTTGCGATGTATTTTGAAGCACTGGAAAGACGTCGGGGGCGGTGACCCACTAACTCGGAAACCATTAATTGAATATTGCAATCATTGGTGGCCAACGTATCAATTGGAAGGTGGGCACAAATGGCCAGAACACGAGACATTGCAATATCGTACCATCTTGCAATTAATGTTGTTTTGTAAAAAGGGAAGGCAAACGGGAAGAAGTGGCATATGTTGATTTGTTCTTTACACCGTGGAATCATCCCGAGCAGCAGAAACAGCGTGAGGTATGTCCACAAGATTCTACGGCAATGTTTCTGAAAAGAGGAAAACGTGGTGAGAACTTGAAAGAGTGTTGCTCTACTTGTGATACTGGATACTTCGCTTGATGAAACTGACAAGAAAATACTATGGAATACAGCCAGAAGGCAGGTGCAGGGAGCACATGCTAACAGGAATTTACAGAGAACAATGAATAAGAATTTTCCATCTACAAATCCCGAGTGGGACCCTAATCAGCCAGGACCCAGGGGAATGTTGACTAGATGTCAGAGAGAGATTTTATTTGGAGTAAGACAAGCAATGCCAAAAGCAATAAATTGGTCAAAATTTATGAAGTGAGACAAGAATTAAGTGAGTCCCCTTCAGCCTTTATGGAAAGACTGAAGGTGACCACCAGAAAATATACTCATTTGAACCCAGAAAAAACAGAAAAAGCAATTCAGCTGGTCTCTATATTCATAAGACAATCAGCCCCAGATGGGGGCGGGGGGAGAGAAAACAACCTTCAGAAACTAGAACAACCTGAATCCAGAGATCTGGGTTAAATGCTTGAAGTAGCTCGGCATGAAGGAGACCAGGGGAATCAACCCTAGCTGAACACCTGGTTACACTGAAGCTACGGAATGAAGAAATAGAATTTTTGGTAGATACGGGAGCCACTTATTTGGTATTGAATACACGTGAAGAGAAATTTGATCATAAATCAGTAGATGTTGCTAGCGCAACAGGGCAAAGAAAAATTAGCCCCTCTCAGAGCCATTAAAGTTTAAATTGGAGAAGCAATGGGCAACTCACCAGTTTCTGCATATGCCTGAATGTCCACTGCCTCTGTTATGACGAGATCTATTAGGTCAATTAGATGCTCAAGTAACTTTTAAAGATGGAGAGATTAAATCACTAATACCAGAATCAAAAGCCACAGAGGCGAGAGCGTTTATGTTACAGGATTCCTCCAGGGAGGAACGGGTTCCCGAGGAAGTGGAAAACGTAGTAATTCCTTTGGTTTGAGCGAGCGGAGCTCCGGAGCGATCTAAGTGGGCAGAGCCGGTAAAAGTAACCTTAAAGCCTGGAGCCAAGCCCGTAAGACAAAAACAATACCCTATTAAGCGAGAGGCTCGAAAAGGATTACAGAAGTTAATTATAAAATTTTTCAGAATATGAGCTTTTAGTGGAATGTGAATCAGAATATAGTACTCCTGTGTCGCCAGTAAAGAAATCTAGAGGCAAAGAGTATTAGCTAGTTCACGATTTAAGGGCTATAAATCAGGTGGTCCAAGATATACATCCGGTAGTAGCTAATCCATACACTTTACTGACCTCTTTTAAAGGAGGAGCATAAATGGTTTACTGTACTAGATTTGAAGGACGCCTTCTTTTGCATACCTCCAGGCATAAAAAGTCAAAGCCTATTTGCTTTGCAATGGGAAAGCCCCACCACAGAATGAAAGACACAGCTACCATGGACCGTACTTCCACAAGGATTTAAAAATAGTCCTACGATACTTGAGACTCAGCTGGCAAAAAAAATTAGAGATATAGAAAAAACAGAACCCAGGGAGAGGCATCTTGTTACAGAATGCGGATGACATTCTGATAGCGGCACAAAGTAAAGAAAAATGTTTTGAAATTTTTAAATTTTCTGGGCCAAGGAAGATGCGGAGTTTCCAGAAACAAAACCCAAATAGGAAAAGAAGCAGCCATTTATTTAGGATTTGAAATATCTCAAAGACAAAGACAATTAGAAAGTGAAAAGAAAGAAACTATTTGTCAAATTCCCGAACCTAGCAGCCCGAAGGAACTGAGAGCTTTTCTGAAAACAATGAAATAGCATCAGCTCTGGATTCTGAACTATAGACTGTATGTAAAACCATTATTTGAGGCATTGAAAGACTCAAAAGGATAAATATTTAACCTGGACGCCCGGATGCCAAACGGCATTCAAAGAACTGAAAAGAGCCTCGATGATGGCCCCTGCATTAGGCCTACCTGATTTCGCTAAACCTTTTGAGTTGTTTGTCCACGAAAGACAACATTTAGCCCTTGGAGTGCTGACACAGCGACTGGGAACCTGGAAGAGACCTGTGGGCTACTTCTCCAAACAACCTGACCACGCGAGTAAAAGATGGCCTAGGTGTTTACGGGCAGTAGCAACAACAGCGCTGCCGATCCGGGAAGCCCCAAAGTTAACAATGGGACAGAAGATGACAGTATATGTCCCGCACATAGCGGTGACTGTTTTAGAACAAAAGGGGGGTCGTTGGCTATCCCTTAGCAGAATGTTGAAATATCAAGTTGTTCTGTTAGAACAAGACGATGTGGAATCGAAGACTACTGCTATACTGAATCCTGCTATGTTTTTAACAACAGAAAACCTTACGGACAATTTAGAACACGATCGCTTGCTAACTATTGAACAAGTCTATTCCAGCAGACCAGACCTGAGACACAAACCTCTGGGAAAATCCTGATCTGGAGTTGTTTACAGATGGAAGAAGCTCTGGGCGAGAAGAGAAGCAAATGGCCGGATATGCTGTCGTTATCGCCGCCGAGGGAATGGAGTCAGGGGTGCTGCCTGCAAACACCTCAGCACAGAAAGCAGTATTGGTAGCATTGAAGCGAGCTCTGCGAATGGCAGAAGGACAAAGGATAAATATCTAGACTGATTCCAAACGTGCATTTGGTGTGATCCACGATCATGGAGCTATTGGGAAGGAGAAAGGACTGCCATCAGCCCAAGAATCATCAATACAGCATAAAGAAGAAATTCTCCAACTTCCGGAAGACGTGCAGAAACCAAAAGAAGTGGCGGTAAAGCGTTGCAAAGCTCATCAATTTGGCCAGACGGCTGTAAACATAAGCAAACGACTGACCGATAAAGCTGCAAAGAGGACTGCAGAGCAAGGTATCCTTGCACTAGTACCAGTAAAACAGATCAGAATTCCAAAGTTGAAACCGAGATATAATAAATTGGATGAGCAATTAGCAGAACAATTGGAAGCATCACAAAACACAGAGAGATGGTAGGTAACACCAGAAAAACAAGTAATAACAACAACCACCCCACAAGTTATGACAGAACTTGCAAAAGAAAACCATGAGCAAACACATTAGGCTGTAGGCGCTACGGTTTTGAGTTTAAAAACATCTGTAGCGTGTGTAGGCACGACAAGAATAGTTAAACCCATAGTAGCTAAGTGTCCAATCTGTCCTAGAAATAATCCCCTGAACCAAAGGAAACAACCTTTAGGAGTAACAAAACAAAAAATTCTCCCGGAAATTATTAGCAAATTAAGTTCTCTGAGTTACCCAGACAAAATAGATAGAGCAGTATTTGTCAGTGCTGATTGACAAATTTTCTAGATGGCCAGCAGCTTTCTCGTGCTGCACCGACAAAGCTAGAGTAGTAGTTAAGACGTTGCTGAAGGAAATAATACCAAGATTTAGAGTGCCAACGGGAATGTCCTCTGATAGAGCACCACATTTTTTTGCAGAGGTACTTCAACAACTTAATAAAATTTTGGGTAGAAAATGGGACCTGCATACACCCTGGAGACCACAATCAAGTGAAAAATTTCAGAACATGAAGCAAACACTAAACTGACATAGTGGAATATTATTGATCTAGGATGGAAGTATTGAGAAAATTATTATTTCAGAACTTCCAAACAGGGGAAATGTAACCAAAATGATGAAATCAACCAGAGACGGTGTTCCATTACGGGAACATGGAGCGTACCAATCAGCGTATCTGTCGATCTGCATTTTAGTCCGTAGGCGATCATTAATGCGATCAGAACAACAGACAACGTGCTTCTGTCAGAAAAGGATGAAAAAACGCTGTTTCGCTTAGCGGACTGAGAAAACTAGCCAAGACTGCCAAGAGTAAGAGCCGAGAAGCTAAAAGGTAATTCCGGCAGGGGGAGATCGCGACCACCGACTCACAGACCACCACCGACCCAAGTAACAGAAGAGAACAACGGAAGAGGACAACCGAGCCTGCGCAGCGATTTACATACGGAACGAGCAAGTTTGTACCAATCAGCAGACAGGACAATAATGAATATGTATGAATACGTAAAACATTGATCTACAAATTGTACGGGAAAGGTGCGTGAGGTACGCACACCAGGAGGAGCGATCCCCCGTGCATCCGGCGCCACGAATAAAGAATGCCTGCTCTTTAATACTAAATTGGTGTTGAGGAGTCGTTTCCGATTTTAACGCGTTTTTCGGTAACACAGGGAGTCAGATCAAGAGAGCCAGAGAACAACAAAACACCGACAGGCTACAGGACAGAGCAGGAGGAAAAAAAAAAAAAAAAAACGGAGCCAGAGCCAGGCAGAGAGAGGCGGAGAAAGAAAAAGGAGCCACAGGCGACAGGACAGAGAGAGGGAGGACTGAAAAGACGGGGAGGCAGGGAGACACTCAGAGCGAGATGGAGAAAGAAGGTGCGGGGGGGGGGGGGGGGGGGCGCAAAAAAAAAAGTAAATTTTGCAGCAGGTAAGGAAAGAGAGGGGGCCGGGGGAGAGACAGGGAGGGCCCAGGACGCACAAGAGAGGCAACGGGGCCCCAGTGGCCCAGGACTCACCGCGACTCTCGCTCTCAGCGCTGCTGGCACAATTTAGCCGTTCAGATGCTTCTTTCCCCTCCTCTCCTCCCTGCCTCTTCTGCAGCTCCAGACTCTAGGCCGTCCTCCACCTGAAGAGAATACGTGGGTGTCTTACAGCTCTTACCAGATGAGGCTTCCTAGGCACGTAGCCTAGCTCGCCCGTGCTGGAGCTGGGGGCAGGCGCACGGGGCAAGGGGGGCCAGGGGAGGCTGAGGGGGAGCTCTGGTGAGCTGGGGAGTCGGCCATCTTCTGCACCCAGAAGCTGCAGGGGGAAAAGGTCATCATCCTCCTCCTCCTTTCCCTCTTCCCTTCTATCAGCTCCCGGGTAACTCCTAGGGCTGCCCTCACCCGCTCGCCTTTAGCATACCAGAAGCCTGCCTCGGCGGGTCATTTGAAGCTTCCCATCCCACCAGCCCCAGTAGTACAGGCACACAAGGAGATACCCCTGCACCCACCAAAGGGGCTCGCTCACCTCGCCGGCAGCCCTAGGCCTCACCCGACACAGGGAATCGTGTCCGACACACCACCACGCTGCAGCAAGAGCAGAGGAGGCCTTTCCTTACCAGGAAGCAGCAACGAGCACGGCGGCATCACCTCGCAGGCACTGCAGCATCGCAGGGCTGTTACCTGCGGAGAGAGCAATGGGGATCACAGGGACGCCACCGCGCGTGCACGGCTCCCGGGCTCAGTACCCAATTCTGGTCGCTGGGCAGCAGCATTATCTGAATTACTCTTCTCGATTAATACCATCCAGAAACCGTAACTTGGCTGCATCCACAGAG
Organism: Phalacrocorax aristotelis; assembly: GCF_949628215.1. NCBI lineage: Eukaryota > Metazoa > Chordata > Aves > Suliformes > Phalacrocoracidae > Phalacrocorax > Phalacrocorax aristotelis. The sequence goes on along the minus strand of NW_027441151.1, from coordinate 650,278 downwards.
CTTCTATTCCTCTGCACCTTTCCCCCTCGCAGCCCCAGCAGCGCCATTCATTGCCTCTGCACCAAACAGCAAAGTGTCTCGAGGGAGGAGAAGCAGCACAGCAAACCTGGGGAACAGGGTTGGGTTCCCACCCCCGCAGAATAAGCCCCAGGAACTGCTTGTAGGCATGTGGCATCAGGGTTGTGATCGGGTTTTGGTTTGGTTTTCTTTTTTTTTCCCCCGCCTTCTTTACATAATGTAATAATTGGGGTTGCTTTTCCAAACTACTGAGTTCTGTGGGGATTTTTTGTGCTTTTGCCCTACAAAAAATGGTCATTTTCACTTTCGGTTTTGTGCATGAGAATGGTTGGTGGGTGCTTTTAGGTTGTTGTTCCTTCCCCCCACCCCCTTTTTTTTTTCCTTTCCAGCCGCACAAATCCAGCTGGAGTTGGCTTTCCCAGAAGCCCCAAGTTGTTTTCTTTCCACCAGAATTCTTCCTGTATTTTCACCCCTCATTGCAGGCCCAGAGTCAAGGGGTTTGAGGTATTTTTGTGCCCAGGCAGCAGCTCCCAGGCTGCATAAGCAGCCCCACAGGGGGAAGTCCCCGTTTGAGGGAATCGGCCCCAAATTGGGATGGGAAAGTGAAGAGAAGGAGAAAAAACCCTGAATAACCTGAAAAAGAACACCTACTCCAGCCCACCAAGCACCGGTCACCTTGCCTGACTCACCTCCAGGGCCCACATCACGCTCGGCTCATCGCTTAGCACCCTCAGATCACAAAAAAAAAAAAAAAAGAGTAAAACCCATAATGGAGCCCTATAGCCATCAGTCACATCTTCCCTCCAGTACTACACACAGACTCACCTTCTTACAGCGCTCCCCTGGGCTCTCCTCCGTTGCCCTGCACGACTCATCCATCTGCACCTGGAAAAACAGTGTTACTGAACAAGTCACCTGGAGGCACAGCAACAGCTTAACCATTCCACAGCTCCTGCGCCCACGTAGGAATACCATCTAGAGCCCAACTACAGCCTGCCGTTAAAGGAAATGCATTAAATCAAACGTTAAGCCCTCGCACATACAAGCCGGAACAGCAAAAACACGGCACGCTCGCGCACCCAGGGCGCAGCCCGACGGAGGTCCACGCGCACCTCGCCGGTTTGATGCGGAGCCACCCAGCATCCCTGCGAGCACAGCTGCAGGCGCAACAGCAGTTTCACCTACACCCATCTCGGCACGCAGCGCTTCTGAAGCTTTAAGCTGAAAGCCCTACCTTGACGCTTGGCCACACTAGAAGCGAGCCGTAGCTAGGACTCCACAGAAACACAGCAACACAAATTGCACACCCACAGCGGCGACAGCCTTGCAACTACTTAGACCAGGAACAACAGAGGAAAGTAAAACGGCTTCATCACCCGCACAGGAAAAGCGGCAGACGGAGGCAAAGGGTCAGCATTCATAGCCCTTACAGAACACAGGCGTTCTCTCTCCTTCCATTCCTAAACCCATCCCTTAGGTCTAAATATCGCAGCCCTGCTGTGGCAATAGCGAGAGCGGGGAACGAGAGCCCTGCCGCCGGCCGTTTGTGCGGCAGGACACAAAAACAGAGGGACATGTTTTGCCACACACAACCCTGAATCTCCTGAAAAGTTATGTTTACCAAAAATAGGCATTTGGAACATATTGCCAAAAACAAAACATTCGGCAATAAAACTTTTATGTGTTTGACACCCGCACATTTTTTGGGAACTTGCTATTTGCTTCCTGGTTTTGCTGGTCTTCCCTCAGAAGTTCTACCTGCAGCCAAGTTATTCCCACCCGCCCGACCGGTTCAAGCATTCACCTTCCTGGTATTACCAGCACATTGAGACACAGGCGAGGAACTTAACTGCTCTTCTAAAACTATCCAAATGACAATTACAGCCCTGAAAGAGGAGTGGAAGAGAAGAACAGGAGAGATCAGGCAGCAAAAATGCTCTGCAGGCTGCTGCCAGCCAACACTGCACTCTTTTGTTAAAGCCACCCCGCCCCCCCAAATGCAAACAAAAAAACCCCCCATGACTTCATGAAGTGCGTGGGTTTTTTTTCTTTTCAGTAGTCCTTTTGGAGCTCATCCCTGTCTCAGCATCTTGTCTTGTCAGAGCATGAAGTGCAGATGATCTGTATCCCGATGACATTTGCATGGGATGAATACATTTTCAGAAATAGACCCGATCCGTGAGACTCCTGTCACCTTTGTGGTTTTAATAATCGTAACTCAATTTTATCGACTGACACACTTGTGAGAAAACTAATTAACTTGAAACGTAGCCTCTCCTCGGGGAAAAAATGTGTTAGACACCAAATGAAACCGATTCAGAGCTCCAAACCACGATGGAGCCGATAGAGCTGTTGTGACTTAGTTTGTATGTTTAATTAATTGGTTAATAACTCTTCTAAGCAGCGCAGAATGAAGAGCTGGACCCAAAGAGGGTGCGCTGCACTGGATCCAAAAAGCACCCTTCCTCCAGAGACCCGCCTCAGGTGGCGAGTTCGCTCTGGTGCATGCCGGCCTCCCGAACTTCGGGGTCCGATGTGACCGGACCCCCACCTCCGGGGAGGGTCCTCGTACCCTGCCCAACCCTTGCTTTCCCCTGCAGCCCCCGATGCCCCCACGCCACCCCCACAAGCAGCCAAACCGGCTTCTGCTTTTGGCCCCCAAACCAGCTCACTTTGGGACCGGTTCTGAGCCAAAAAGCCCAGCTGCTGAGCCTGTTCTCAAGTCCCAAAAGCGCAGCACTTGACCTCTGCTCCTCAGCCCAAAACCACACCACTTAGTCCCCTCGCTCAGGCCCTCAAAACGCACGACTCGATCTGTTTCAGGGCCCCGGCGTCAGCCACAGGAGCCTGCTCTCAAGGCCCAGGAACAGAAGAGCTGTGCTCTCCACGCTCAGGGACCAAACCAGCTGAACCTGGCTGCATCCCGGCCCCCTCCGCAGTCCCCACGGGCAACGCTCAGGGCCGCGGAGAGCGCAGCCACCCCGCAGCCCTGCACCCCCACGGCCCACGCGGGCACTGTCGGGGAGGCCTTGGGAACTGAACTGCGCAGGCCCGGCCCCGCACCCCGGCGGGGCAGCCCAGCGCCGGCCCGGCAGCGCTTTCTTCCTGCTCTCGCAGGCCGCGTTTCCCCGGCAGCGCCGGGCCCACACCCCAACCCCACAGGGGGCCGGGCCCGGCCCGCCTCCAGCAAACCGCGGCGGCAGCAGCCGGGGTCCCTGCCTGCCTCGCGGGCAAGGGGGGACCCGCCCGGCACCGCAGGAGCCCCCGCCGGGGTCGCCGCCGCCGCCGCCCGACCCCGACGAGGAGCAGTCGAGAGCCGGGTGGGGCTGCCCCTACTCCCCGGGGACGGGCACGGGCTCGGCCCCAAAACCCAACCACCGACCCACGACAGCGCTCGGCCCGGGGCCGCTGCTGCCCGCACCCCGCCGCCCCCCCGGGGGCTCCGCGGACCGGGAGACCCCACAGCCCAAACCCGCCGACCCACAGCGCGCCCGGCCATGCGGCTCCTCACCTGCTCTGGCGCGGCTCCGGCTGCCCCACGGCCCGGCACGGAGCCGAACCCGGCCACCGGACCATCCGCCAACCCCCCCAACCCCCGGACGCTCCGGGACGGTTCTCGTCCCTTTTCGCTCTGACGCCTCGAGCCGAGCCGGCCCCGCTCCTCCGAGCTACCGGCGGTGCCCGCTCTGCTGCTCGGGGCCGGGCCTTGTTCTCGCCCGGACGCGAGAAGCCGCTCCGGGGTCTTCTCGGTGCGTCCAGCCCCGTGCCGTGCCGGAGCGGGGAGAGCCGGGTACGAGCGCGGAGCCCTGGGGCAGGGGTTGCCCCAGTGCCGCCGACGGTGTGTGGGGGGGTGTCGTCGTCCCCCGCCCTACGCGGGGGGCGCACACACGGTACACCCGCGGGCAGGGGCATCCCCGGGGAGCCGTGCGGCCGGGCTGCGCCGTAGGAGGGGAAGGTGATGTTGGTTTCCCATTTTCCCCGCAAACTGATCCTCCCCCCCGGCCCCCCTTTCCCGCGCGTTACAGCCCGCGAAAAAGCTTTTAACAACCCGATCGACAACACTCCCTTTATCCCTCTTCCAGCAGCAGCAGCAGCAGCAGCGAGAGATTAAGGCAACTGCAGCAGAGGGGAGGAAGGCAAGGAGAGCCTTTTCAAGCAAGGGCAGGACAAAATGCACGGCGTGGACAGGCACAGGAGAGGCTGCATTATCTGGAAAGCACAACGCCTGCCCAAGGGCAGAAAATAAGGAACGAATTGTTTCCAAGGAGCTGCAGCAGACGAATCACCTTTTTCTTTATTGCACTCCTGCCCTTTGTTATCCAAAGCGATAGGCTTCACCACCGGGCAGAAAATAGCTGCCTAGATTTACACGGACAACCAGAAACAATCAAGCCACCCAGCAAGAAGTTCGCAGCAGAGGTATAACCCATCAGCAGCTAAAACATTTGTTACGCAGGCACAACTAGGCACTAAACAAAGGCTTTCCAACTCTGGAGGTCTAGAACAGGTAGACATTAGCACAGAAGCACAAGGGGCTCCGTCACACTGCACAAATCTCCCCGTGCCTACACACGCACACGTTCAGAAGTTAGTTATCAGAAAACGCCCGACTCAGCCATTTGCCACAGTCACGAGACTCACGAGGTGGGCTCAGAGTTTTAAGGCAAGAAATACCTCCCCCACCCCACACCAGAGATCTTTCAGGCTCCAGACCTGCCATCTCCCCGCACCAAACGTAACCGGCCAAAGGGTTTCAGGTGACCCAAAACACAGTACACAAAAAATAACCGGGGAGAGCCCTACATTGTGGAAAAGCGAACGATGCCCGACCGGGGCTTCTCTGCGGGGCCCGGCCCCCGCCCCGCCCCCGGCCCGACCCGCACGGAGATACCCCCCGGCCCGCGCCAGGCCTCACCTCACACGGAGACCCACCCGCTGCCCGAACTCACCCACCAGCGCTCTCCGGCCCCCGGACACGGCCGCGCTGCTCTCTCAGGCGGCTGCCGCAGGCGAGGCTCGGGCACCGCCAGGCCTCCAGGCGTCCCGAGGGGCTGCCGGCCACCGCAGGGGATGGCTGCCGGCGGCCGGACCGCCGCGGCGCTCCCCGCCCAGCTCCGAGCAGGCTCCGCCGGCCGCGGGCTTCCCACGCCGGGCCGCAGAGGGGCCCCGGCACCGCACAGGGACGCCTCGCGACCCGGCCGCCACACGCACCGGCCCTTCGGCCTCCACACGCACCGCTCCCGCCCCCGCTCCGACGCGCACGCGCCACCGGAAGCCCGAGCCCCGCGGGGCGGCCCTTAAAGGGCGGCCGGAAGGAACGGCCCCCACCGGCCCCGCCCCCGCGCCGGACCGCCCCCGCGCCCAGCCGGTGAGCGCCAGCGCCCCCTGCTGGCCGGGCCGCGCTCAGCTCGCGAGGGCGCCGAGGGCCGGGCGGGGCGGGGCGGGACGCCCCGGCTCGGGGCCAGCGCCTTCTCGGGGCGAGCGGGAAACCCCTGCGGGCCCCGGTCACGGCCGGGCACAGCCGCGCGCCCTCCGAGAGCTGCTGAACGGGGCTGCCGCTCGTGACACATACCGAGCCGTCTGCGACGGGAGCGGGCAGAGGAGGAAGGGGCCGGCGGCCGCGGCGCCCTGGCCCCAGGCGGGGGGGGGGGGGGGGCTGGGGCCCGGGGGGCCGCCCCCCTCCTCACAGTTCCCTCACAGTTCCCTCACAGTTCCCTCACAGTTCCTTCCCAGTACATAACAGTTCCCTCCCAGTACATCCCAGTACATCCCAGTAGATCCTGGTACATCCCAAATCCCTGCCAGTTCCACCCGGTACAACCCAGTACAAGCCTGTACATCCTAGTTCCTCCACAGTACATCCCAGGGCATCCCCGCACATTGTAGTGCCTCCCAGTACATCCCAGTTCCCTCCCAGTACTGGGAGGGACCTGGGACGTACTGGGAGGGACCTGGGATGTACTGGGATGTAATGGGACGGAACTGGGATGTATTGGGAGGCACTGGGAAAGAAGTGGTAGTGAACCGGGAGGGAATTGGGATGTACGGGGATGAACTGGTAGGTAACTGGGACGTACTGGCATGGAACTGGGATGTATTGGGATGTACAGGAACGGAACTGGAATGTACTGGGATGTACTGGGAGCGAACTGGGATTTACTGGGATGTACTGGGAGGAAACTGGGATATACTGGGAGGAAACTGGGAGGGAAGTGGGTGTCAACTGGGACATTCCAGTTTCCTCCCAGTACATCCCAGTTCCCTACCAGTGCATCCCAGTCCGTCCCAGTTCCCTCCCAGTCCGTCCCAGTTCCCTCCCAGTCCGTCCCAGTACATCCCAGTTCCCTCCCAGTACATCCTACTACATACCAGTTCCCTGCCAGTTCACTCCCAGTACACAACAGTTACCTCCCAGTACGTCCCAGTTCCCTCCCAGTACGTCCCAGTACATCCCAGTTCCGTCCCAGTTCCCTACCAGTGCGTCCTAGTTCCCTCCCAGTACGTCCCAGTTCCCTCTTAGTCCATTCAGGTTCCCTCCAGTATATCCCACTACATCCCAGTTCCCTCCAGTACATCTCAGTTCTCTCCCATTTCCCTCCCAGTACATCCCAGTTCCCTCACAGTTCACACACAGTTCACTCCCAGTTCACTCACAGTTCACTCCCAGTTCCATTCCAGTACATCCCAGTACATGCCAGTTCCCTCCCAGTACATCACACTACATCCCAGTTCCCTCCCAGTTGCTGCTAAGTACATCCCAGGACTTCACAGTTCCCTCCCAGCACATCCCAGTACGTCCCAGTTCCCCTCAGTACATAACACTTCCCTCCCAGTACATACCAGTACATCCCAGTGTCCTCACAGTACGTCCCAGTTCCCTCCCAGTACATAACAGTTCCCTCCCAGTCCGTCCCAATCCCCTCCCAGTACGTCCCAGTTCCCTGCCAGTATGTCCCAGTACATCCCAGTTCCCTCCCAGCACATCCCAGTTCCCTCCCAGTAAATCCCAGTTCCCTCCCAGTTCCCTCCCACTACATCCCAGTTCCCTCCCAGTACATACCAGTTCCCTCCCAGTACATACCAGTTCCCTCCCAGTACATCCCAGTACATCCTGGTACATCCCAGTTCCCACCCAGTACATCCTACTACATACCAGTTCCCTCCCAGTTCACTCCCAGTACATCCCAGTACTTCACAGTTCCCTGCCAGTACATCCCAGTACGTCCCAGTTCCCCTCAGTACATAACACTTCCCTCCCAGTACATACCAGTACATCCCAGTGTCCTCACAGTACGTCCCAGTTCCCTCACAGTACATCCCAGTTCCCTACCAGTACATCCCAGTTCCCTACCAGTACATCCCAGTTCCCTACCAGTTCCTTCTCAGTACATAACAGTTACCTCCCAGTACATCCCAGTACATCCCAGTACATCCTGGTACATCCCAAATCCCTGCCAGTTCCACCCGGTACAACCCAGTACAAGCCTGTACATCCTAGTGCCTCCACAGTACATCCCAGGGCATCCCCGCACATTGTAGTGCCTCCCAGTACATCCCAGGTCCCTCCCAGTTCACTCCCAGTACACAACAGTTACCTCCCAGTACATCCCAGTACATCCCAGTAGATCCTGGTACATCCCAAATCCCTGCCAGTTCCACCCGGTACAACCCAGTACAAGCCTGTACATCCTAGTTCCTCCACGGTACATCCCAGGACATCCCCGCACATTGTAGTGCCTCCCAGTACATCCCAGTTCCCTCCCAGTACTGGGAGGGACCTGGGATGTACTGGGAGGGAACTGGGACGTACTGGGAGGGAACTGGGATGTACTGGGAGGGACCTGGGATGTACTGGGATGTAATGGGACGGAACTGGGATGTATTGGGAGGCACTGGGAAAGAACTGGTAGTGAACCGGGAGGGAATTGGGATGTACGGGGATGAACTGGTAGGAAACTGGGATGTACTGGCATGGAACGGGGATGTATTGGGATGTACAGGAACAGAACTTGAATGTACAGCGATGTATTGGCATCTACTGGCAGCGAGCTGGGATTTACTGGGATGTACTGGGAGGAAACTGGGATATACTGGGAGGCACTGGGAGGGAAGTGGGTGTCAACTGGGACATTCCAGTTTCCTCCCAGTACATCCCAGTTCCCTACCAGTGCAGCCCAGTACATCCCAGATCCCTCCCAGTACATCCCAGATCCCTCCCAGTCTGTCCCAGTACATCCCAGTACATCCCAGTTCCCTCACAGTACATCCCAGTTCCCTCACAGTTCACACACAGTTCACTCCCAGTTCCATTCCAGTACATCCCAGTACATGCCACTTTCCTCCAAGTAAATCCCAGTTCCCTCCCACTACATCCAAGTTCCCTCCCACTTCCCTCTAAGTACATCCCAGTACTTCACAGTTCACTCCCAGTACATCCCAGTTCCCCCTCGGTACATAACAGTTCCCTCCCAGTACACCCCAGTACATCCCAGTTCCCTCCCAGTATGTCCCACTACATCCCAGTTCCCTCCCAGTCCATCCCAGTTCCCTCCCAGTAAATCCCAGTTCCCAACACTTTCCACCCAGTACATCCCAGTTCCCTCCCAGTACATACCAGTTCCCTCCCAGTACATCCTGGTACATCCCAGTTCCCACCCAGTACATCCTACTACATACCAGTTCCCTCCCAGTTCACTCCCAGCACATCCCCGTACTTCACAGTTCCATCCCAGTACATCCCAGTACGTCCCAGTTCCCCTCAGTACATAACACTTCCCTCCCAGTACATACCAGTACATCCCAGTGTCCTCACACTACGTCCCAGTTCCCTCACAGTACATCCCAGTTCCCTACCAGTACATACCAGTTCCCTACCAGTTCCTTCCCAGTACACAACAGTTACCTCCCAGTACATCCCAGTACATCCCAGTACATCCTGGTACATCCTGGTACATCCCAAATCCCTGCCAGTTCCACCCGGTACAACCCAGTACAAGCCTGTACATCCTAGTTCCTCCACAGTACATCCCAGGGCATCCCCGCACATTGTAGTGCCTCCCAGTACATCCCAGTTCCCTCCCAGTACTGGGAGGGACCTGGGATGTACTGGGAGGGAACTGGGATGTACTGGGATGTAATGGGATGGAACTGGGATGTATTGGGAGGCACTGGGAAAGAAGTGGTAGTGAACCGGGAGGGAATTGGGATGTACGGGGATGAACTGGTATGAAACTGGGATGTACTGGCATGGAACGGGGATGTATTGGGATGTACAGGAACGGAACTAGAATGTACTGCAATGTATTGGGATGTACTGGCAGCGAGCTGGGATTTACTGGGATGTACTGGGAGGAAACTGGGATATACTGGGAGGAAACTGGGATATACTGGGAGGAAACTGGGATATACTGGGAGGCATTGGGAGGGAAGTGGGTGTCAACTGGGACATTCCAGTTTCCTCCCAGTACATCCCAGTTCCCTACCAGTGCAGCCCAGTACATCCCAGTTCCCTCCCAGTCCGTCCCAATCCCCTCCCAGTACATCCCAGTTCCCTGCCAGTATGTCCCAGTACATCCCAGTTCCCTCCCAGTACATACCAGTTCCCTCCCAGTACATACCAGTTCCCTCCCAGTACATCCTGGTACATCCCAGTTCCCACCCAGTACATCCTACTACATACCAGTTCCCTCCCAGTTCACTCCCAGTACATCCCAGTACTTCACAGTTCCCTCCCAGTACATCCCAGTACGTCCCAGTTCCCTTCAGTACATAACACTTCCCTCCCAGTACATAACAGTACATCCCAGTGTCCTCACAGTACGTCCCAGTTCCCTCACAGTACATCCCAGTTCCCTACCAGTACATCCCAGTTCCCTCCCTGTTCCTTCCCAGTACATAACAGTTACCTCCCAGTACATCCCAGTACATCCCAGTAGATCCTGGTACATCCCAAATCCCTGCCAGTTCCACCCGGTACAACCCAGTACAAGCCTGTACATCCTAGTTCCTCCACAGTACATCCCAGGGCATCCCCGCACATTGTAGTGCCTCCCAGTACATCCCAGATCCCTCCCAGTACATCCCAGATCCCTCCCAGTCTGTCCCAGTACGTCCCAGTACATCCCAGTTCCCTCACAGTACATCCCAGTTCCCTCACAGTTCACACACAGTTCACTCCCAGTTCCATTCCAGTACATCCCAGTACATGCCACTTTCCTCCAAGTAAATCCCAGTACCCTCCCACTACATTCAAGTTCCCTCCCACTTCCCTCTAAGTACATCCCAGTACTTCACAGTTCACTCCCAGTACATCCCAGTTCCCCCTCGGTACATAACAATTCCCTCCCAGTACACCCCAGTACATGCCAGTTCCCTCCCAGTATGTCCCACTACATCCCAGTTCCCTCCCAGTACATCCCAGTTCCCTCCCAGTAAATCCCAATTCCCAACACTTTCCACCCAGTACATCCCAGTTCCCTCCCAGTACATACCAGTTCCCTCAAAGTACATCCCAGTACTTCACAGTTCCCTCCCAGTTCACTCCCAGTACACAACAGTTACCTCCCAGTACATCCCAGTACATCCTAGTAGATACTAGGACATTTCAAATCCCTGCCAGTTCCACCCGGTACAACCGAGTACAAGCCTGTACATCCTAGTTCCTCCACAGTACATCCCTGTGCATCTCCGCACATTGTAGTGCCTTCCAGTACATCCCAGGTCCCTCCCAGTTCACTCCCAGTACAAAACAGTTACCTCCCAGTACATCCCAGTACATCCCAGTAGATCCTGGTACATCCCAAATCCCTGCCAGTTCCACCCGGTACAACCCAGTACAAGCCTGTACATCCTAGTTCCTCCACGGTACATCCCAGGACATCCCCGCACATTGTAGTGCCTCCCAGTACATCCCAGCTCCCTCCCAGTACTGGGAGGGAACTGGGACGTACTGGGAGGGAACTGGGATGTACTGGGATGTAATGGGACGGAACTGGGATGTATTGGGAGGCACTGGGAAAGAAGTGGTAGTGAACCGGGAGGGAATTGGGATGTACGGGGATGAACTGGTAGGAAACTGGGATGTACTGGCATGGAACGGGGATGTATTGGGATGTACAGGAACGGAACTGGAATGTACTGCGATGTACTGGGAGCAAACTGGGATTTACTGGGATGTACTGGGAGGAAACTGGGATATACTGGGAGGAAACTGGGAGGAAAGTGGGTGTCAACTGGGACATTCCAGTTTCCTCCCAGTACATCCCAGTTCCCTACCAGTGCATCCCAGTCCGTCCCAGTTCCCTCCCAGTCCGTCCCAGTACATCCCAGTTCCCTCCCAGTTCACTCCCAGTACATAACAGTTACCTCCCAGTACATCCCAGTAGATCCTGGTACATCCCAAATCCCTGCCAGTTCCACCCGGTACAACCCAGTACAAGCCTGTACATCCTAGTTCCTCCACAGTACATCCCAGGGCATCCCCGCACATTGTAGTGCCTCCCAGTACATCCCAGTTCCCTCCCAGTACTGGGAGGGACCTGGGATGTACTGGGAGGGACCTGGGATGTACTGGGAGGGACCTGGGATGTACTGGGATGTAATGGGACGGAACTGGGATGTATTGGGAGGCACTGGGAAAGAAGTGGTAGTGAACCGGGAGGGAATTGGGATGTACGGGGATGAACTGGTAGGAAACTGGGATGTACTGGCATGGAACAGGGATGTATTGGGATGTACAGGAACGGAACTGGAATGTACTGCGATGTATTGGGATGTACTGGCAGCGAGCTGGGATTTACTGGGATGTACTGGGAGGAAACTGGGATATACTGGGAGGAAACTGGGATATACTGGGAGGCATTGGGAGGGAAGTGGGTGTCAACTGGGACATTCCAGTTTCCTCCCAGTACATCCCAGTTGCCTACCAGTGCAGCCCAGAACATCCCAGTTCCCTCCCAGTCCGTCCCAATCCCCTCCCAGTACATCCCAGTTCCCTGCCAGTATGTCCCAGTACATCCCAGTTCCCTCCCAGTACATACCAGTTCCCTCCCAGTACATCCCAGTTCCCTCCCAGTTCCCTCCCACTACATCCCAGTACATCCCAGTTCCCTCCCAGTACATACCAGTTCCCTCCCAGTACATCCCAGTTCCCTCCCGGTACATCCCAGTTCCCACCCAGTACATCCTACTACATACCAGTTCCCTCCCAGTTCACTCCCAGTACATCCCAGTACTTCACAGTTCCCTCCCAGTACATCCCAGTACGTCCCAGTTCCCCTCAGTACATAACACTTCCCTCCCAGTACATAACAGTACATCCCAGTGTCCTCACAGTAAGTCCCAGTTCCCTCCCAGTACATCCCAGTTCCCTCCCAGTACATCCCAGTTACCTCCCTGTTCCTTCCCAGTACATAACAGTTACCTCCCAGTACATCCCAGTAGATCCTGGTACATCCCAAATCCCTGCCAGTTCCACCCGGTACAACCCAGTACAAGCCTGTACATCCTAGATCCTCCACAGTACATCCCAGGGCATCCCCGCACATTGTAGTGCCTCCCAGTACATCCCAGGTCCCTGCCAGTACTGGGAGGGAACTGGGATGTACTGGGAGGGACCTGGGATTAACTGGGAGGGAACTGGGATGTACTGGGATGTAATGGGACGGAACTGGGATGTAATGGGACGGAACTGGGAAAGAAGTGGTAGTGAACCGGGAGGGAATTGGGATGTACGGGGATGAACTGGTAGGGAACTGGGATGTACTGGCATGGAACGGGGATGTATTGGGATGTACAGGAACAGAACTGGAATGTACTGCGATGTACTGGGATGTACTGTGAGCGAACTGGGATTTACTGGGATGTACTGGGAGGAAACTGGGATATACTGGGAGGAAACTGGGATATACTGGGAGGCATTGGGAGGGAAGTGGGTGTCAACTGGGACATTCCAGTTTCCTCCCAGTACACCCCAGTTCCCTACCAGTGCAGCCCAGTACATCCCAGTTCCCTCCCAGTCCGTCCCAATCCCCTCCCAGTACATCCCAGTTCCCTGCCAGTATGTCCCAGTACATCCCAGTTCCCTCCCAGTACATACCAGTTCCCTCCCACTACATCCCAGTTCCCTCCCAGTTCCCTCCCACTACATCCCAGTACATCCCAGTTCCCTCCCAGTACATACCAGTTCCCTCCCAGTACATACCAGTTCCCTCCCGGTACATCCCAGTTCCCACCCAGTACATCCTACTACATACCAGTTCCCTCCCAGTTCACTCCCAGTACATCCCAGTACTTCACAGTTCCCTCCCAGTACATCCCAGTACGTCCCAGTTCCCCTCAGTACATAACACTTCCCTCCCAGTACATACCAGTACATCCCAGTGTCCTCACAGTAAGTCCCAGTTCCCTCCCAGTACATCCCAGTTCCCTCCCAGTACATCCCAGTTCCCTCCCTGTTCCTTCCCAGTACATAACAGTTACCTCCCAGTACATCCCAGTAGATCCTGGTACATCCCAAATCCCTGCCAGTTCCACCCGGTACAACCCAGTACAAGCCTGTACATCCTAGTTCCTCCACGGTACATCCCAGGGCAACCCCGCACATTGTAGTGCCTCCCAGTACTGGGAGGGACCTGGGATTTAGTGGGAGGGACCTGGGATGTACTGGGAGGGAACTGGGATGTGCTGGGATGTAATGGGACGGAACTGGGATATAATGGGACGGAACTGGGAAAGAAGTGGTAGTGAACCGGGAGGGAATTGGGATGTACGGGGATGAACTGGTAGGGAACTGGGATGTACTGGCATGGAACGGGGATGTATTGGGATGTACAGGAACAGAACTGGAAGGTACAGCGATGTATTGGCATGTACTGGCAGCGAGCTGGGATTTACTGGGATGTACTGGGAGGAAACTGGGATATACTGGGAGGAAACTGGGATATACTGGGAGGAAACTGGGATATACTGGGAGGCATTGGGAGGGAAGTGGGTGTCAACTGGGACATTCCAGTTTCCTCCCAGTCCGTCCCAATCCCCTCCCAGTACATCCCAGTTCCCTGCCAGTATGTCCCAGTACATCCCAGTTCCCTCCCAGTACATCCCAGTTCCCTCCCAGTTCCCTCCCACTACATCCCAGTACATCCCAGTTCCCTCCCAGTACATACCAGTTCCCTCCCGGTACATACCAGTTCCCTCCCGGTACATCCCAGTTCCCACCCAGTACATCCTACTACATACCAGTTCCCTCCCAGTTCACTCCCAGTACATCCCAGTACTTCACAGTTCCCTCCCAGTACATCCCAGTACGTCCCAGTTCCCCTCAGTACATAACACTTCCCTCCCAGTACATACCAGTACATCCCAGTGTCCTCACGGTACGTCCCAGTTCCCTCCCAGTACATCCCAGTTCCCTCCCAGTTCACTCCCAGTACATAACAGTTACCTCCCAGTACATCCTAGTGATCCTAGGACATTTCAAATCCCTGCCAGTTCCACCCGGTACAACCCAGTACAAGCCTGTACATCCTAGTTCCTCCACGGTACATCCCAGGGCATCCCCGCACATTGTAGTGCCTCCCAGTACATCCCAGTTCCCTCCCAGTACTGGGAGGGACCTGGGATGTACTGGGAGGGACCTGGGATGTACTGGGAGGGACCTGGGATGTACTGGGAGGGACCTGGGATGTACTGGGAGGCATTGGGAGGGAAGTGGGTGTCAACTGGGACATTCCAGTTTCCTCCCAGTACATCCCAGTTCCCTACCAGTGCAGCCCAGTACATCCCAGTTCCCTCCCAGTCCGTCCCAATCCCCTCCCAGTACATCCCAGTTCCCTGCCAGTATGTCCCAGTACATCCCAGTTCCCTCCCAGTACATACCAGTTCCCTCCCACTACATCCCAGTTCCCTCCCAGTTCCCTCCCACTACATCCCAGTACATCCCAGTTCCCTCCCAGTACATACCAGTTCCCTCCCAGTACATCCCAGTTCCCTCCCGGTACATCCCAGTTCCCACCCAGTACATCCTACTACATACCAGTTCCCTCCCAGTTCACTCCCAGTACATCCCAGTACTTCACAGTTCCCTCCCAGTACATCCCAGTACGTCCCAGTTCCCCTCAGTACATAACACTTCCCTCCCAGTACATAACAGTACATCCCAGTGTCCTCACAGTACGTCCCAGTTTCCTCCCAGTACATCCCAGTTCCCTCCCTGTTCCTTCCCAGTACATAACAGTTACCTCCCAGTACATCCCAGTACATCCCAGTAGATCCTGGTACATCCCAAATCCCTGCCAGTTCCACCCGGTACAACCCAGTACAAGCCTGTACATCCTAGTTCCTCCACAGTACATCCCAGGGCATCCCCGCACATTGTAGTGCCTCCCAGTACATCCCAGTTCCCTCCCAGTACTGGGAGGGACCTGGGATGTACTGGGATGTAATGGGACGGAACTGGGATGTATTTGGAGGCAAGGGGAAAGAAGTGGTAGCGAACCGGGAGGGAATTGGGATGTACGGGGATGAACTGGTAGGAAACTGGGATGTACTGGCATGGAACGGGGATGTATTGGGATGTACAGGAACGGAACTGGAATGTACTGCGATGTACTGGGAGCAAACTGGGATTTACTGGGATGTACTGGGAGGAAACTGGGATATACTGGGAGGAAACTGGGAGGAAAGTGGGTGTCAACTGGGACATTCCAGTTTCCTCCCAGTACATCCCAGTTCCCTACCAGTGCATCCCAGTCCGTCCCAGTTCCCTCCCAGTCCGTCCCAGTACATCCCAGTTCCCTCCCAGTACATCCTACTACATACCAGTTCCCTGCCAGTTCACTCCCAGTACACAACAGTTCCCTCCCAGTACGTCCCAGTTCCCTCCCAGTACGTCCCAGTTCCCTCCCAGTACGTCCCTGTTTCCGACCAGTGCGTCCTAGTTCCCTCTTATTCCATTCCAGTTCCTTCCAGTACATCTCAGTTCTCTCCCATTTCCCTCCAAGTACATCCCAGTTCCCTCCCAGTTCACTCCCAGTACACAACAGTTACCTCCCAGTACATCCCAGTACATCCCAGTAGATCCTAGGACATTTCAAATCCCTGCTAGTTCCACCCGGTACAACCCAGTACAAGCCTGTACATCCTAGTTCCTCCACAGTACATCCCAGGGCATCCCCGCACATTGTAGTGCCTCCCAGTACATCCCAGGTCCCTCCCAGTACTGGGAGGGACCTGGGACGTACTGGGAGGGACCTGGGATGTACTGGGAGGGAACTGGGATGTGCTGGGATGTAATGGGACGGAACTGGGATGTATTGGGAGGCACTGGGAAAGAAGTGGTAGTGAACCGGGAGGGAATTGGGGTGTACGGGGATGAACTAGTAGGGAACTGGGATGTACTGGCATGGAACGGGGATATATTGGGATGTACAGGAACGGAACTGGAATGTACGGCGATGTATTGGGATGTACTGGGAGCGAACTGGGATTTACTGGGATGTACTGGGAGGAAACTGGGATATACTGGGAGGAAACTGGGATATACTGGGAGGAAACTGGGATATACTGGGAGGAAACTGGGATATACTGGGAGGAAACTGGGACGGAAGTGGGTGTCAACTGGGACATTCCAGTGTCCTCCCAGTACATCCCAGTTCCCTACCAGTGCAGCCCAGTACATCCCAGATCCCTCCCACTCCCTCCCAGTACATCCCAGTACCCTCACAGTACATCCCAGTTCCCTCCCAGTTCACACACAGTTCACTCCCAGCTCCATTCCAGTACGTCCCACTACATCCCAGTTGCCTCCCAGTTTCCTCTAAGTACATCCCAGTACTTCAAAGTTCCCTCCCAGTACATCCCAGTACTTCACAGTTCACTCCACCTACATCCCAGTACGTCCCAGTTCCCCCTTGGTACGTAACACTTCCCTCCCAATACATCCAAGTTCCCTCCCAGTACATCCCAATCCCCTCCCAGTACATCCCAGTTCCCTGCCAGTATGTCCCCAGTACATCCCAGTTCCCTCCCAGTACATCCCAGTTCCCTCCCAGTACATCCCAGTTCCCTCCCAGTACATCCCAGTTCCCACCCAGTACATCCTACTACATACCAGTTCCCTCCCAGTTGACTCCCAGTACATCCCAGTACTTCACAGTTCCCTCCCAGTACATCCCAGTACGTCCCAGTTCCCCTCAGTACATAACACTTCCCTCCCAGTACATAACAGTACATCCCAGTGTCCTCACAGTACGTCCCAGTTCCCTCACAGTACATCCCAGTTCCCTACCAGTACATCCCAGTTCCCTCCCTGTTCCTTCCCAGTACATCCCAGTACATCCTGGTACATCCCAAATCCCTGCCAGTTCCACCCGGTACAACCCAGTACAAGCCTGTACATCCTAGTTCCTCCACAGTACATCCCAGGGCATCCCCGCACATTGTAGTGCCTCCCAGTACATCCCAGTTCCCTCCCAGTACTGGGAGGGACCTGGGATGTACTGGGAGGGACCTGGGATGTACTGGGAGGGACCTGGGATGTACTGGGAGGGACCTGGGATATACTGGGATGTAATGGGACGGAACTGGGATGTATTGGGAGGCACTGGGAAAGAAGTGGTAGTGAACCGGGAGGGAATTGGGATGTACGGGGATGAACTGGTAGGGAACTGGGATGTACTGGCATGGAACGGGGATGTATTGGGATGTACAGGCACGGAACTGGAATGTACTGCGATGTACTGGGATGTACTGGCAGCGAGCTGGGATTTACTGGGATGTACTGGGAGGAGACTGGAATATACTGGGAGGCACTGGGAGGGAAGTGGGTGTCAACTGGGACATTCCAGTGTCCTCCCAGTACATCCCAGTTCCCTACCAGTGCATCCCAGTACATCCCAGATCCCTCCCAGTCTGTCCCAGTACGTCCCAGTACATCCCAGTTCCCTCACAGTACATCCCAGTTCCCTCACAGTTCACACACAGTTCACTCCCAGTTCCATTCCAGTACAGCCCAGTACATGCCACTTTCCTCCAAGTAAATCCCAGTTCTCTCCCACTACATCCAAGTTCCCTCCCACTTCCCTCTAAGTACATCCCAGTACTTCACAGTTCACTCCCAGTACATCCCAGTTCCCCCTTGGTACATAACAGTCCCCTCCCAGTACACCCCAGTACATCCCAGTTCCCTCCCAGTATGTCCCACTACATCCCAGTTCCCTCCCAGTCCATCCCAGTTCCCTCCCAGTAAATCCCAATTCCCAACACTTTCCTCCCAGTACATCCCAGTTCCCTCCCAGTACATCCCAGTTCCCTCCCAGTACATCCCAGTTCCCTCCCAGTACATCCCAGTACTTCACAGTTCCCTCCCAGCACATCCCAGTACGTCCCAGTTACCCTCAGTACATAACACTTCCCTCCCAGTACATACCAGTACATCCCAGTTCCCTACCATTTCCTTCCCAGTACATAACAGTTACCTCCCAGTACATCCCAGTACATCCTGGTACATCCCAAATTCCTGCCAGTTCCACCTGGTACAACCCAGTACAAGCCTGTACATCCTAGTTCCTCCACACTACATCCCAGGACATCCCAGGACATTGTAGAGCCTCCCAGTACGTCCCAGTTCCCTCCCAGTACAACCCAGTAGATCCTGGTACGTCCCCGTTCCCCGCACTGTACTGGGAGGACAACCGAGCCTGCGCAGTGACTGACATAGGGAACGAGCAAGTTTGTACCCATCGCTAGACAAGACAATAATGACTATGTATGAGTATGTGAAATTTTCATCTATAAATTGTACGGGAAAGGTGCGTGAGGTACGCACGCCAGGAGGAGCGATCCCCCGTGCATCCGGCGCCGCGAATAAAGAATGCCTGCTCTTTAATACTAAATTGGTGTTGAGGAGTCGTTTCCGATTTTAACGCGTTTTTCGGTAACACAGGGAGTCAGATCAAGAGAGCCAGAGAACAACAAAACACCGACAGGCTACAGGACAGAGCAGGAGGAATAAAAAAAAAAAAAAAAAAAAGGAGCCAGAGCCAGGCAGAGAGAGGCGGAGAAAGAAAAAGGAGCCACAGGCTACAGGACAGAGAGAGGGAGGACTGAAAAGACGGGGAGGCAGGGAGACACTCAGAGCGAGACGGAGAAAGAAGGTGCGGGGGGGGCGCAAAAAAAAATAATTTTGCAGCAGGTAAGGAAAGAGAGGGGGCCGGGGGAGAGACAGGGAGGGCCCAGGACGTACAAGAGAGGCAACGGGGCCCCAGTGGCCCAGGACTCACCGCGACTCTCGCTCTCAGCGCTGCTGGCACAATTTAGCCGTTCAGATGCTTCTTTCCCCTCCTCTCCTCCCTGCCTCTTCTGCAGCTCCAGACTCTAGGCCGTCCTCCACCTGAAGAGAATACGTGGGTGTCTTACAGCTCTTACCAGATGAGGCTTCCTAGGCACGTAGCCTAGCTTGCTCGTGCACTACACGCCCGTACCCAACTCCGGGTTACGCGTACAGACCCTACGGTGCACGTTGGTGGCCTGGCCCGCTGCGGGCTATGAAGGGGGATCCTTCCTCCCCCACCTGCATGGACAGGCTCTCTCTTGCCTGCGGCAGGAAGGCAGCTGGCAGCCAGAGCACCTTCAGTTTCTTCTTCTTTACCTTTCGTTGGCGTCTCCAGCTTCAGCCGAGGCAGCTCCTGTCCGCAGCCGGGAAGGGCTTTGTCTATCCCTTTTCGGCCCTGCGCTGCGAGGACGGCGAGGACGGGCAGAGAGAAGCCACGCGAGCCTGAGACGGCCACAGGCAACGGCATCCCCGGGGGAAGGACAGACAACCACGTCCTCAGCACGGTCTCTGGGAGAGGGAAAGAAGAAACAGTGACCGTCATTACCGTCGATCGACCCTGGCCAAAGCCTCTCCTTCCGCAGGGGCTTCTGGACACACCGCTCCCTCCCCACGCTACTGCTAAGGGCCCCTGCGCCAAGGGGGAATCCAGTGCGCTTGAGGGACGGCTTGCTGCCTTCACGACAGGGCCTGGGGGCGGCCTAAGGCTATGCAGCACGCTTATGGGGAGGTGCCGGAGCTGGGGGCAGGCGCACGGGGCAAGGGGGGCCAGGGGAGGCTGAGCGGGACCTCCGGTGGGCCGGGGACGCGGCCATCATCTGCGCCCTGGGCACGGGGAAAAGGTCATCGTCCTCCTCCTTTCCCTCTTCCCTTCTGTCAGCTCCCGGGGAACTCACCGCTTCTCGGGAAGCGGCCGCACCCGCAAGCCCCCAGTAATCAACACGAATCCAACCCCAAAAATACACCTCGCGTACCGTACGCGCCACGGCCGCCCGGCACCCGAGCGCCGGAAGACCGCGCCTCCCGCCATGCCCGGCGAACCACGGTGACAGGGCCGGCAGCCACTGCGCCAGGAATACAGCTCCCGGCATGCTCTGCGGCACAACCCGGCCGCCCGGCAGCCGCAAGGACTACAGCTCCCGGCATGCTCTGCGGCACAACCCGGCCGCCCGGCGGCCGGTTTGATGCGGAGCCACCCAGCATCCCTGCGAGCACAGCTGCAGGCGCAACAGCAGTTACGCAGCCACAACTAGGCACTAAACAAAGGCTTTCCAACACTGGAGGTCTAGAACAGGTAGACATTAGCACAGAAGCACAAGGGGCTCCGTCACACTGCACAAATCTCCCCGTGCCTACACACGCACACGTTCAGAAGTTAGTTATCAGAAAACGCCCGACTCAGCCATTTGCCACAGTCACGAGACTCACGACATGATAACACGACATGACACGCGAGGTGGGCTCAGAGTTTTAAGGCAAGAAATACCTCCCACGCCCCCCACCCGAGATCTTTCAGGGTCCACACCTGCCATCGCCCCGCACCAAACCTACCCGGCCAAAGGCTTTCAGGTGGCCCGAAACACTGTACACAGAAAATAACCAGGGACAGACCTGCATTGTTCGGAAGCGAACGATGCCCGACCGGGGCTCCTCTGCGGGGCACGGAGCCCCCCGGCCCCGCCCGGAGACACACACCCGCCCCCCGCTGCCCGAACTCACCCACCAGCGCTCTCCGGCCCCCGGACACGGCCGCGCTGCTCTCTCAGGCGGCTGCCGCAGGCGAGGCTCGGGCACCGCCAGGCCTCCAGGCGTCCCGAGGGGCTGCCGGACACCGCAGGGGATGGCTGCCGGCGGCCGGACCGCCGCGGCGCTCCCCGCCCAGCTCCGAGCAGGCTCCGCCGGCCGCGGGCTTCCCACGCCGGGCCGCAGAAGGGCCCCGGCACCGCACAGGGACGCCTCGCGACCCGGCCGCCACACGCACCGGCCCTTCGGCCTCCACACGCACCGCTCCCGCCCCCGCTCCGACGCGCCGCGCACGCGCCACCGGAAGCCCGAGCCCCGCGGGGCGGCCCTTAAAGGGCGGCCGGAAGGAACGGCCCCCACCGGCCCCGCCACCGCGCCCAGCCGGTGAGCGCCAGCGCCCCCTGCTGGCCGGGCCGCGCTCAGCTCGCGAGGGCGCCGAGGGCCGGGCGGGGCGGGACGCGCCGGCTCGGGGCCAGCGCCTTCTCGGGGCGAGCGGGAAACCCCTGCGGGCCCCGGTCACGGCCGGGCACGGCCGCGCGCCCTCCGAGAGCTGCTGAACGGGGCTGCCGCTCGTGACACATACCGAGCCGTCTGCGACGGGAGCGGGCAGAGGAGGAAGGGGCCGGCGGCCGCGGCGCCCTGGCCCCAGGCGGGGGGGGGGGGCTGGGGCCCGGGGGGCCGCCCCCCTACTCACAGTTCCCTCACAGTTCCCTCACAGTTCCCTCACAGTTCCCTCACAGTTCATCCCATGGACGGAACCGGGACCTACTGTGAGGCACTGGGAAAGAAGTGGGAGGAAGCCGGGACAGACCAATATAGCCCAGTATGGACTAGACCAATATAGCCCAGTATGGACTAGACCAATATAGCCCAGTATGGACTAGACCAATATAGCCCAGTATGGACTGGAGGGAACTGCGAGGGAACCGCGAGAGAACCCCACAGAACAAACCATGGGGCACGAGAAGGCAGAGAATTAAGAATTAGGGACAGGGAGCCAGAAAAAAAAAAAAGAAAAAAACCAAAGGGAGACAGAGAGCAAAAGGAATCGCAATGCGTACGGAGAGAAGAGAGAAACAATTCTAGCATAGGGTCACGCGGGAGCCAGGGACAGCAAGATGGAGAAAGGACAGAAGCTACAGGCTACAGGGCAGAGAGGGAAGAATTAATGAATAGACACAGAGAGATGGGCAGAAAGAGATGGAGAAAGGCTAAAGATCACACGGCCTACAGGGAAGAGAGAAGAGAGGGAGGAATTTTAAAAACAGGGGCAAGAAGCCAGAGAGAGGGAGAGAGAAGCAACAATAAAATGGGGACAAGCCACAGGGCAGCGAGGAGGGAATCAATGAATAAGAACACGAGACCAAAGAGAACACAATGTAGAATGGAAAAAAGGAACAGCGGCCTACAGGGAAGGAGGAATTAAAGATCAGGGACTGGGAGGCAGACAGAGACACATGAAGAAACAAGTGAAAAAAAAGAAAAAAACAAACCAACAGCAATGGGCTACAAAGACAGAGAGGGAGGAAATGAGGAAATAAAACATCGCAGCAAGGAGCTGGACAGAGAGAGATGAGGACAAACAAATAGCACGGGTCCACGTGACAGAGAACGTGGAATTAGAACACAGAGAGAGGGAGCCGGACAGAGAGAGAGGCCGAGAGAAACATCTAGACAGGCTACAGCGGGCAGAGGCAGGAATTAAAACCTAGGGACAGGGAGCTGGACAGAGAGAGATGGAGGTCACAGGGAACAGCGGTGGCTGCAGGAAGAACAGGAATTCATGAATAGGGAAAGGGAGCTGGACAGAGAAGAACTCAGAAAGGCAAGAACAGTAGCAGGGTACAGAGCAGAGAAGACAAATTAAAAAGCACGGGGGGAGCGTTGAGGCAGACAGAGAGAGATTAAGAAAAAAGTCACGGGCTACGTGGCAAAGCAGGAGGAATTCAGAAACGAGGATGGGAACCAAGGGAGAGTGTGCTGGTGAAGGATAACGGGCATTAAAAGTGAGGGACGGGGAGCTGGGAAAAGCGAGGCAGAGAAAAACAGAATCACAGAGAGAATCACACAAAGCCAAAAAAGAAGAAACTGAACAACAGGAACAGGTGTAACCAAAGCGATGAAATCAACCAACCAGAGACGGTGTTCCATTACGGGAACATGGAGCGTACCAATCAGCGCACCTGTCGATCTGCATTTTAGTGCCTAGGCGATCGTTAATGTCAGCAGAACAACAGACAACATGCTTCTGTCAGAAAAGGATGAAAAAACGCGGTTTCGCTTAGCGGACTGAGAAAACTAGCCAAGACTGCCAAGAGTAAGAGCCGAGAAGCTAAAAGGTAATTCCGGCAGGGGGAGATCGCGACCACCGACTCACAGACCACCACCGACCCAAGTAACACCACCTACTCAGAAGAGAACAACGGAAGAGGACAACCGAGCCTGCGCAGTGATTGACATACGGAACGAGCAAGTTTGTACCCATCGCTAGACAAGACAATAATGACTATGTATGAGTATGTAAAATTTTCATCTACAAATTGTACAGGAAAGGTGCGTGAGGTACGCACGCCAGGAGGAGCGATCCCCCGTGCATCCGGCACCGTGAATATAGAATGCCTGCTCTTTAATACTAAATTGGTGTTGAGGAGTCGTTTCCGATTTTAACGCGTTTTTCGGTAACAGTTTTGGCACCCCAGGTGGGAACCTGCTTTTGAATCTCGACGGATCCGTGGGATCGTGGGACCTGCAGCCGGCCCCGAGGAATTCTCCGGGAGAGCTTCCGATCCCCGGGCCAGAGAATTCTGAGCAAGATCCCCTGGATTGAGGTAAACAAGGCATTCTTTGAAGAAGAAACTTAGGTAGAATAATACGTGGGGTTAGTTTCCCACATAGGATAGGATAGCGGGTTTGAGTCCCACAGGCCTGCCCGTAAGGCGCGGCGAAAGCCACGCAGGGTCGGGGCCAAGAGGTGCCTCGGTTGGTAAGTCTCTGCTAGGCGAAAGCCTGTGGAGCGGGACCCGAGGGTAGGGGAGTCTTCAACAGGGGGTTGAAGTCTCCAGGGATATCTAGCAGGGGGCTACAGATCCCAGTGGCAGATTTCCAGTGAGACCTCCAACGGGGGTTGGAGTCCCTCTGACTAGTATTTGTGATAGTGCACTATCACAACTACTAGTCGACTGGGAGACGGGAGCATTACTGAGTAGGAAACCTATCCCACAGAGAACACCTTTGCGATGTATTTTGAAGCACTGGAAAGACGTCGGGGGCGGTGACCCACTAACTCGGAAACCATTAATTGAATATTGCAATCATTGGTGGCCAACGTATCAATTGGAAGGTGGGCACAAATGGCCAGAACACGAGACATTGCAATATCGTACCATCTTGCAATTAATGTTGTTTCGTAAAAAGGGAAGGCAAACGGGAAGAAGTGGCATATGTTGATTTGTTCTTTACACCGTGGAATCATCCCGAGCAGCAGAAACAGCGTGAGGTATGTCCACAAGATTCTACGGCAATGTTTCTGAAAAGAGGAAAATGTGGTGAGAACTTGAAAGAGTGTTGCTCTACTTGTGATACTGGATACTTCGCTTGATGAAACTGACAAGAAAATAGTATGGAATACAGCCAGAAGGCAGGTGCAGGGAGCACATGCTAACAGGAATTTACAGAGAACAATGAATAAGAATTTTCCATCTACAAATCCCGAGTGGGACCCTAATCAGCCAGGACCCAGGGGAATGTTGACTAGATGTCAGAGAGAGATTTTATTTGGAGTAAGACAAGCAATGCCAAAAGCAATAAATTGGTCAAAATTTATGAAGTGAGACAAGAATTAAGTGAGTCCCCTTCAGCCTTTATGGAAAGACTGAAGGTGACCACCAGAAAATATACTCATTTGAACCCAGAAAAACCAGAAAAAGCAATTCAGCTGGTCTCTATATTCATAAGACAATCAGCCCCAAATGGGGGCGGGGGGAGAGAAAACAACCTTCAGAAACTAGAACAACCTGAATCCAGAGATCTGGGTTAAATGCTTGAAGTAGCTTGGCATGAAGGAGACCAGGGGAATCAACCCTAGCTGAACACCTGGTTACACTGAAGCTACGGAATGAAGAAATAGAATTTTTGGTAGATACGGGAGCCACTTATTTGGTATTGAATACACGTGAAGAGAAATTTGATCATAAATCAGTAGATGTTGCTAGCGCAACAGGGCAAAGAAAAATTAGCCCCTCTCAGAGCCATTAAAGTTTAAATTGGAGAAGCAATG
The DNA here is from genome assembly GCF_949628215.1 of Phalacrocorax aristotelis. Classification (NCBI taxonomy): domain Eukaryota; kingdom Metazoa; phylum Chordata; class Aves; order Suliformes; family Phalacrocoracidae; genus Phalacrocorax; species Phalacrocorax aristotelis. The sequence continues at coordinate 624,911 of NW_027441151.1, read as the reverse complement.
GGCAACTCACCAGTTTCTGTCTATGCCTGAATGTCCACTGCCTCTGTTATGACAAGATCTATTAGGTCAATTAGATGCTCAAGTAACTTTTAAAGATGGAGAGATTAAATCACTAATACCAGAATCAAAAGCCACAGAGGCGAGAGCGTTTATTTTACAGGATTCCTCCAGGGAGGAACAGGTTCCCAAGGAAGTGGAAAACGTAGTAATTCCTTTGGTTTGAGCGAGCGGAGCTCCGGAGCGATCTAAGTGGGCAGAGCCGGTAAAAGTAACCTTAAAGCCTGGAGCCAAGCCCGTAAGACAAAAACAATACCCTATTAAGCGAGAGGCTCGAAAAGGATTACAGAAGTTAATTATAAAATTTTTCAGAATATGAGCTTTTAGTGGAATGTGAATCAGAATATAGTACTCCTGTGTCGCCAGTAAAGAAATCTAGAGGCAAAGAGTATTAGCTAGTTCACGATTTAAGGGCTATAAATCAGGTGGTCCAAGATATACATCCGGTAGTAGCTAATCCATACACTTTACTGACCTCTTTTAAAGGAGGAGCATAAACGGTTTACTGTACTAGATTTGAAGGACGCCTTCTTTTGCATACCTCCAGGCATAAAAAGTCAAAGCCTATTTGCTTTGGAATGGGAAAGCCCCACCACAGAATGAAAGACACAGCTACCATGGACCGTACTTCCACAAGGATTTAAAAATAGTCCTACGATACTTGAGACTCAGCTGGCAAAAAAAAATTAGAGATATAGAAAAAACAGAACCCAGGGAGAGGCATCTTGTTACAGAATGCGGATGACATTCTGATAGCGGCACAAAGTAAAGAAAAATGTTTTGAAATTTTTAAATTTTCTGGGCCAAGGAAGATGCGGAGTTTCCAGAAACAAAACCCAAATAGGAAAAGAAGCAGCCATTTATTTAGGATTTGAAATATCTCAAAGACAAAGACAATTAGAAAGTGAAAAGAAAGAAACTATTTGTCAAATTCCCGAACCTAGCAGCCCGAAGGAACTGAGAGCTTTTCTGAAAACAATGAAATAGCATCAGCTCTGGATTCTGAACTATAGACTGTATGTAAAACCATTATTTGAGGCATTGAAAGACTCAAAAGGATAAATATTTAACCTGGACGCCCGGATGCCAAACGGCATTCAAAGAACTGAAAAGAGCCTCGATGATGGCCCCTGCATTAGGCCTACCTGATTTCGCTAAACCTTTTGAGTTGTTTGTCCACGAAAGACAACATTTAGCCCTTGGAGTGCTGACACAGCGACTGGGAACCTGGAAGAGACCTGTGGGCTACTTCTCCAAACAACCTGACCACGCGAGTAAAAGATGGCCTAGGTGTTTACGGGCAGTAGCAACAACAGCGCTGCCGATCCGGGAAGCCCCAAAGTTAACAATGGGACAGAAGATGACAGTATATGTCCCGCACATAGCGGTGACTGTTTTAGAACAAAAGGGGGGTCGTTGGCTATCCCTTAGCAGAATGTTGAAATATCAAGTTGTTCTGTTAGAACAAGACGATGTGGAATCAAAGACTACTGCTATACTGAATCCTGCTATGTTTTTAACAACAGAAAACCTTACGGACAATTTAGAACACGATCGCTTGCTAACTATTGAACAAGTCTATTCCAGCAGACCAGACCTGAGACACAAACCTCTGGGAAAATCCTGATCTGGAGTTGTTTACAGATGGAAGAAGCTCTGGGCGAGAAGAGAAGCGAATGGCCGGATATGCTGTCGTTATCGCCGCCGAGGGAACGGAGTCAGGGGTTGTGCTGGTTTTGGCTGAGAAGGGGTTAATTCTCCTCACTGTGGGGGTCAGCTACCTTTCCAGCTTCCCGCGCTCTGCCGCGTGGCGTGGCAGGGGGGGCTGGGAGGGGCAGGGCCATGGTGGGGGCGGCTGACCCCGACTGGCCAATGGCAGGTTCATTCCATACCATGTGACACCATGACCAGTATATTGAGGGGGGGCAGTGGCAGCGCGCAGGCGGCGCGGCGTCGGGTCGGCGGGCGGCGAGCGGCTGCGGCGCGTGCGGTTTGTTCCGGCGGTTCGTTCCCCCTCTCCCCTCCCTTCCCCCCTCCCCCGGGGCTTTGCGCCTCTCGTTGTTCTCCTTTACATTGCATTTCTACTGTTGTTTCTTTTAATTTTCATTATTAAACTCTTCTTATCCCAACCCACGAGCGTTACCCTTCTGATTCTCTCCCCCATCTACCGGTGGGGGAGTGAGCGAGCGACTGTGTGGGGCTGAGCTGCCGCTAAACCACGACAGTCTTTTTGGCGCCCAACGTGGGGCACGAGGGTTGGAGATAACAACAGCTGCTGGTCCCAGCACCATGTTGTCCTTTTTGCAGTTGGTGTTAAAAATCGGTGTTGGTTGTTTGAGTCTGCTGTGTTCTGCTGTGATTAGTAATGTTTTGCCTACGAGATTTGTTATACAAACACTCGTTTTCAGCTTTATCTGGTATTTGGGGTTTTTGCTGAAACCGTTACTGTACTTCGGATACCACCTTGTTGAGGCAATTAGCAATTATACCTCCTCCTCTGAGAGATTTTATATGGAGGAAATACAGAATAATACCTTTGCAACTTTGTTCTATGATGTCTGTGCCTTTGTTACAACAACGTTTTTGTATCTTGAACATCCTTGGGTGGTTAAGGTGCAGTCATTGTTAGTTTTTGGGCATGTTGTTTTGGTTTTGACTAAGCAACTTAAGAATATCACCCAGAAATCTGCCCCGAGGCTTGATAGTTACGAGTGGCAGGGCATGTGGGATAGCATGGGCAAATACCTAGGGCAGTGGGCACCCCCAGTGTTTTGGAGTTTCACCCCCGAGCAAGTGCAGAATCCTAAAAAACTAGTAGAATATTTGGAGAAAGTATGTTGTTACGCTGGGAACTCCAGAGAGACACAGATAACTGCAACGTGCTGGGGTCTGGCCCATGCATACCGAGCCCTGCTCAACAGTATTCAGTGCCCCCAGGGGGAAGAGAATGTCTCTGGATTGAAATGCAAAGTGACTGGCACTGTAGACAATCCAGCCCTGACAACAGGCACTGCAGCCACTCAAACCCCCACAACAAGTACCGGAGCTAGCTCAGAAAATAAACCCGTACCAGTATCAGTTGCCCCCATACATAAGACGAAATATTGGAAGCGGACATCAACTCGTTTAGAACGGGATGATGAAGAACCAGGGCCATCGCGGGGAGAGGAGGGAGAAGTAATAAATGAAATAGAGACCACCCGATCCCTGTCCTTAAGCGAGTTGCGAGATATGCGAAAAGATTATAGCCGTCGTTCAGGTGAGCACATTGCCACCTGGCTGCTCCGATGCTGGGATAATGGGGCCAGTAGCCTGGAACTAGAGGGAAAAGAAGCCAAACAATTGGGATCCCTTTCTGGGGAAGGGGGCGTTGACAAAGCAATTGGAAAAAAACCACAAGCCCTCAGCCTCTGGAGGCGACTCCTGTCTGGAGTGAAGGAAAGGTATCCCTTTAAAGAAGATGTTACATATCGCCCAGGAAAATGGACAACTATGGAGAAAGGCATCCAGTATCTCAGGGAATTAGCTGTGTTTGAGGTGATTTATGGTGACCTGGATGATCAACGGTCATCCAAAGATCCAGATGAAGCCGAGTGCACACGACCCATGTGGCGGAAGTTTGTACGGAGCGCACCATCTTCGCATGCAAACTCATTGGCAGTGATGTCCTGGAAAGATGACGAGACACCAACGGTGGCAGAGGTGATAGATAGACTCCGGGATTACGACACAAATATCTCTTCCTCGCTTGTCTCTGCTGTGGAGAAACTATCCCAAGAGGTCCAGCAACTCAAAGAAGATCTGTCCTACTCCCCACCTCGACAGAGCAGTGTCTCAGCTGTTAGGAATAAGCGTCCTTTGGCTCAAAGAAGGGGATACACACCACGGGCCACCCTATGGTTCTACCTGCGTGACCACGGAGAGGACATGATGAGGTGGGATGGCAAGCCTACTTCGACCCTACAGGCACGAGTACATGAACTGCAAGGAAGAACAGTCACTCAGGGAGGCTCTTCCAGGAAAGCTGCTGCTCCAGTTTCCAGCGAGCAAGTCCCCAGACAGAGGAGTAGAAGCGCAGATTTTATTTCTAAGTGTAATAGAGGGACTCCTGATTCACATTTACAGGAAGTGAGTTGTGACTGCCATGATCAGGACTAGAGGGGCCCTGCCTCCAGCCGGGTGGAGGAAAGGGATAACCGGGCTTACTGGACTGTGTGGATCCGATGGCCTGGCACGTCCGACCCACAGGAGTATAAAGCTTTAGTGGACACCGGCGCACAGTGCACCTTAATGCCATCAAACTATATAGGGGCAGAACCCATCAGCATTGCTGGAGTGACAGGGGGATCTCAAGAGCTAACTGTATTGGAGGCCGAAGTGAGCCTAACTGGCAATGAGTGGCAGAAGCACCCCATTGTGACTGGCCCAGAGGCTCCGTGCATCCTTGGTATAGACTACCTCAGGAGAGGGTATTTCAAGGACCCAAAAGGTTACAAGTGGGCTTTTGGTGTAGCTGCCTTGGAGACGGAGGAAACTGAACAGCTGTCTACCTTGCCCGGTCTCTCAAAGGACCCTTCTGTGGTGGGGTTGCTGAAGGTCAAAGAACAACAGGTGCCAATCGCCACCACAACAGTGCACCGGCGGCAATATCGCACCAACAGAGACTCTCTGATCCCCATCCATAAACTCATTCACCAACTGAGGAGCCAAGGAGTCATCAGTAAGACCCACTCACCCTTTAACAGTCCCATATGGCCAGTCCGGAAGTCTAATGGAGAGTGGAGACTAACAGTAGACTATCGTGGCCTGAATGAAGTCACTCCACCGTTGAGTGCTGCTGTGCCAGACATGCTAGAACTTCAATACGAACTGGAGTCAAAGGCGGCCAAGTGGTATGCCACAATTGATATTGCTAATGCATTCTTCTCAATCCCTCTGGCAGCAGAGTGCAGGCCACAGTTTGCTTTCACATGGAGGGGCGTCCAGTACACCTGGAATCGACTGCCCCAGGGGTGGAAACACAGTCCTACCATTTGCCATGGACTGATTCAGACTGTACTGGAACAGGGAGAAGCTCCAGAACACCTTCAATACATTGATGACATCATTGTGTGGGGCAGCACAGCAGAAGAAGTTTTTGAGAAAGGTGAGAAAATAGTCCAAATCCTTCTGAAAGCTGGTTTTGCCATAAAACAAAGTAAGGTGAAGGGACCTGCACGAGAAATCCAGTTCTTAGGAATTAAATGGCAAGACGGTCGTCGTCAGATTCCAATGGATGTGATCAACAAAATAGCAGCCATGTCTCCACCAACTAGCAAAAAGGAAACACAAGCTTTCTTGGGCGTTGTGGGTTTTTGGAGAATGCATATTCCAAATTACAGTCTGATCGTGAGCCCTCTCTATCAAGTGACCCGGAAAAAGAATGATTTCAAATGGGGCCCTGAGCAACGACAAGCCTTTGAACAGATTAAACGAGAAATAGTCCATGCAGTAGCTCTTGGGCCAGTCCGGGCAGGACAAGATGTAAAAAATGTGCTCTACACTGCAGCCGGGGAGAATGGCCCTACCTGGAGTCTCTGGCAGAAAGCACATGGGGAGACCCGGGGTCGACCCCTAGGGTTTTGGAGTCGGGGATACAGAGGGTCTGAAGCCCGCTATACTCCAACTGAAAAAGAGATATTGGCAGCATATGAAGGGGTTCGAGCTGCTTCAGAAGTGGTTGGTACTGAAGCACAGTTGCTCCTGGCACCCCGACTGCCAGTGCTGGGCTGGATGTTCAAAGGAAACATCCCCTCTACACACCATGCAACTGATGCTACGTGGAGTAAATGGGTTGCACTGATCACCCAGCGGGCTCGAGTAGGAAACCCCAGTCGCCCAGGAATCTTGGAAGTGATTATGGACTGGCCAGAAGGCAAAGATTTTGGATTATCACCAGAGGAGGAGGTGACACGTGCTGAAGAAGCCCCACTGTATAACAAACTGCCAGAAGATGAGAAGCAATATGCCCTGTTCACTGATGGGTCCTGTCGCCTTGTGGGAAAGCACCGGAGATGGAAGGCTGCTGTATGGAGTCCTACACGACAAGTAGCAGAAACTGCTGAAGGACAAGGTGAATCGAGCCAGTTTGCAGAGGTAAAGGCCATCCAGCTGGCCTTAGACATCGCTGAACGGGAAAAGTGGCCAGTGCTCTATCTCTATACTGACTCCTGGATGGTGGCAAATGCCTTGTGGGGCTGGCTGCAGCAATGGAAGCAAAGCAACTGGCAGCGCAGAGGCAAACCCATCTGGGCTGCCACATTGTGGCAAGATATTGCTGCCCGGGTAGAGAAACTGGTTGTAAAGGTACGGCATGTGGATGCTCACGTCCCCAAGAGTCGGGCCACTGAAGAACATCGAAACAACCAGCAGGTAGATCGGGCTGCCAAGATTGAAGTGGCTGAGGTGGATCTGGACTGGCAGCATAAGGGTGAACTATTTCTAGCTCGGTGGGCCCAAGACACCTCAGGCCATCAAGGGAGAGATGCAACATACAGGTGGGCTCGTGATCGAGGGGTGGACTTGACCATGGATATTATTGCACAGGTTATCCACGAATGTGACACATGCGCTGCAATCAAGCAAGCGAAGCGGGTAAAGCCTCTGTGGTATGGGGGACGATGGCTGAAATATAAATATGGGGAGGCCTGGCAAATTGACTATATCACACTCCCACAGACCCGCCAAGGCAAGCGCCATGTGCTTACAATGGTAGAAACAACGACTGGCTGGCTGGAAACATATCCTGTCCCCCACGCCACTGCCCGGAACACTATCCTGGGTCTTGAGAAACAAGTCCTGTGGCGACATGGCACCCCAGAGAGGATTGAGTCAGACAATGGGACTCATTTCCGAAATAGCCTCATAGACACCTGGGCCAAAGAGCACGGCATTGAGTGGGTGTATCACATCCCCTATCATGCACCAGCCTCTGGGAAAATAGAACGGTACAATGGACTGTTAAAAACCACACTGAGAGCAATGGGGGGTGGGACATTCAAGCACTGGGATACACATTTAGCAAAAGCCACGTGGTTAGTCAACACGAGGGGATCTGCCAACCGAGCTGGCCCTGCCCAGTCAGAAATCCTACATACTGTGGAAGGGGATAGAGTCCCTGTAGTGCACACAAAAAGTATGCTGGGCAAAACAGTCTGGGTTCTTCCTGCCTCTGGCAAAGGCAAACCCATTCGTGGGATTGTTTTTGCTCGAGGACCTGGGTGCACTTGGTGGGTGATGCGGGAGGATGGAGAAATCCGATGTGTGCCTCAAGGGGATTTGATTTTGGGTGAAAACAGTCAATGAACTGAATGGCACAATGTGAACTGCTATATAATATTGTGTGTCACCTCTGTGTTGTATCAATGATATCAGAGTACGAGCCTCCCAACCCATGGAAGATCAACTATGAAACAAGCCGTGCAGCAGTGATGGAACGATGACTGACTCGGTATGCAGCAACCCAACGCCACACACCATCTCTCCCACCCGGAAAGACTGATACAACAGATGGAGCCCAGAGTCATGGACTGCGTGAACTCAATGGACATTTTAATGGACATTTTACAGGGAAGATCCATGAACTAAGGGAATGATGTCTGTGTATTATGTTAAAGGATGGGAAGGGGAGGGGTGGTGGTTGGTACGGTTGTATTGCATCATATGGGACCTGGGCATGGTGTAAGTGGTATGGAATAAGGGGTGGAGAATGTGCTGGTTTTGGCTGAGAAGGGGTTAATTCTCCTCACTGTGGGGGTCAGCTACCTTTCCAGCTTCCCGCGCTCTGCCGCGTGGCGTGGCAGGGGGGGCTGGGAGGGGCAGGGCCATGGTGGGGGCGGCTGACCCCGACTGGCCAATGGCAGGTTCATTCCATACCATGTGACACCATGACCAGTATATTGAGGGGGGGCAGTGGCAGCGCGCAGGCGGCGCGGCGTCGGGTCGGCGGGCGGCGAGCGGCTGCGGCGCGTGCGGTTTGTTCCGGCGGTTCGTTCCCCCTCTCCCCTCCCTTCCCCCCTCCCCCGGGGCTTTGCGCCTCTCGTTGTTCTCCTTTACATTGCATTTCTACTGTTGTTTCTTTTAATTTTCATTATTAAACTCTTCTTATCCCAACCCACGAGCGTTACCCTTCTGATTCTCTCCCCCATCTACCGGTGGGGGAGTGAGCGAGCGACTGTGTGGGGCTGAGCTGCCGCTAAACCACGACAGGGGTGCTGCCTGCAAACACCTCAGCACAGAAAGCAGTATTGGTAGCATTGAAGCGAGCTCTGCGAATGGCAGAAGGACAAAGGATAAATATCTAGACTGATTCCAAACGTGCATTTGGTGTGATCCACGATCATGGAGCTATTGGGAAGGAGAAAGGACTGCCATCAGCCCAAGAATCATCAATACAGCATAAAGAAGAAATTCTCCAACTTCCGGAAGACGTGCAGAAACCAAAAGAAGTGGCGGTAAAGCGTTGCAAAGCTCATCAATTTGGCCAGACGGCTGTAAACATAAGCAAACGACTGACCGATAAAGCTGCAAAGAGGACTGCAGAGCAAGGTATCCTTGCACTAGTACCAGTAAAACAGATCAGAATTCCAAAGTTGAAACCGAGATATAATAAATTGGATGAGCAATTAGCAGAACAATTGGAAGCATCACAAAACACAGAGAGATGGTAGGTAACACCAGAAAAACAAGTAATAACAACAACCACCCCACAAGTTATGACAGAACTTGCAAAAGAAAACCATGAGCAAACACATTAGGCTGTAGGCGCTACGGTTTTGAGTTTAAAAACATCTGTAGCGTGTGTAGGCACGACAAGAATAGTTAAACCCATAGTAGCTAAGTGTCCAATCTGTCCTAGAAATAATCCCCTGAACCAAAGGAAACAACCTTTAGGAGTAACAAAACAAAAAATTCTCCCGGAAATTATTAGCAAATTAAGTTCTCTGAGTTACCCAGACAAAATAGATAGAGCAGTATTTGTCAGTGCTGATTGACAAATTTTCTAGAAGGCCAGAAGCTTTCTCGTGCTGCACCGACAAAGCTAGAGTAGTAGTTAAAACGTTGCTGAAGGAAATAATACCAAGATTTAGAGTGCCAACGGGAATGCCCTCTGATAGAGCACCACATTTTTTTGCAGAGGTACTTCAACAACTTAATAAAATTTTGGGTAGAAAATGGGACCTGCATACACCCTGGAGACCACAATCAAGTGAAAAATTTCAGAACATGAAGCAAACACTAAACTGACATAGTGGAATATTATTGATCTAGGATGGAAGTATTGAGAAAATTATTATTTCAGAACTTCCAAACAGGGGAAATGTAACCAAAGTGATGAAATCAACCAGAGACGGTGTTCCATTACGGGAACATGGAGCGTACCAATCAGCGCACCTGTCGATCTGCATTTTAGTCCCTAGGCGATCGTTAATGCGAACAGAACAACAGACAACGTGCTTCTGTCAGAAAAGGATGAAAAAACGCGGTTTCGCTTAGCGGACTGAGAAAACTAGCCAAGACTGCCAAGAGTAAGAGCCGAGAAGCTAAAAGGTAATTCCGGCAGGGGGAGATCGCGACCACCGACTCACAGACCACCACCGACCCAAGTAACAGAAGAGAACAACGGAAGAGGACAACCGAGCCTGCGCAGCGATTGACATACGGAACGAGCAAGTTTGTACCCATCGCTAGACAAGACAATAACGACTATGTATGAGTATGTAAAATTTTCATCTACAAATTGTAGAGGAAAGGTGCGTGAGGTACGCACGCCAGGAGGAGCGATCCCCCGTGCATCCGGCGCCGCGAATAAAGAATGCCTGCTCTTTAATACTAAATTGGTGTTGAGGAGTCGTTTCCGATTTTAACGCGTTTTTCGGTAACACAGGGAGTCAGATCAAGAGAGCCAGAGAACAACAAAACACCGACAGGCTACAGGACAGAGCAGGAGGAATAAAAAAAAAAAACGGAGCCAGAGCCAGGCAGAGAGAGGCGGAGAAAGAAAAAGGAGCCACAGGCTACAGGACAGAGAGAGGGAGGACTGAAAAGACGGGGAGGCAGGGAGACACTCAGAGCGAGATGGAGAAAGAAGGTGCGGGGGGGGGAGGGCGCAAAAAAAAAAGTAAATTTTGCAGCAGGTAAGGAAAGAGAGGGGGCCGGGGGAGAGACAGGGAGGGCCCAGGACGCACAAGAGAGGCAACGGGGCCCCAGTGGCCCAGGACTCACCGCGACTCTCGCTCTCAGCGCTGCTGGCACAATTTAGCCGTTCAGATGCTTCTTTCCCCTCCTCTCCTCCCTGCCTCTTCTGCAGCTCCAGACTCTAGGCCGTCCTCCACCTGAAGAGAATACGTGGGTGTCTTACAGCTCTTACCAGATGAGGCTTCCTAGGCACGTAGCCTAGCTCGCTCGTGCACTACACGCCCGTACCCAACTCCGGGTTACGCGTACAGACCCTACGGTGCACGTTGGTGGCCTGGCCCGCTGCGGGCTATGAAGGGGGATCCTTCCTCCCCCACCTGCATGGACAGGCTCTCTCTTGCCTGCGGCAGGAAGGCAGCTGGCAGCCAGAGCACCTTCAGTTTCTTCTTCTTTACCTTTCGTTGGCGTCTCCAGCTTCAGCTGAGGCAGCTCCTGTCCGCAGCCGGGAAGGGCTTTGTCTATCCCTTTTCGGCCCTGCGCTGCGAGGACGGGCAGAGAGAAGCCACGCGAGCCTGAGACGGCCACAGGCAACGGCATCCCCGGGGGAAGGACAGACAACCACGTCCTCAGCACGGTCTCTGGGAGAGGGAAAGAAGAAACAGTGACCGTCATTACCGTCGATCGACCCTGGCCAAAGCCTCTCCTTCCGCAGGGGCTTCTGGACACACCGCTCCCTCCCCACGCTACTGCTAAGGGCCCCTGCGCCAAGGGGGAATCCAGTGCGCTTGAGGGACGGCTTGCTGCCTTCACGACAGGGCCTGGGGGCGGCCTAAGGCTATGCAGCACGCTTATGGGGAGGTGCCGGAGCTGGGGGCAGGCGCACGGGGCAAGGGGGGCCAGGGGAGGCTGAGCGGGACCTCCGGTGGGCCGGGGACGCGGCCATCATCTGCGCCCTGGGCACGGGGAAAAGGTCATCGTCCTCCTCCTTTCCCTCTTCCCTTCTATCAGCTCCCGGGGAACTCACCGCTTCTCGGGAAGCGGCCGCACCCGCAAGCCCCCAGTAATCAACACGAAGCCAACCCCAAAAATACACCTCGCGTACCGTACGCGCCACGGCCGCCCGGCACCCGAGCGCCGGAAGACCGCGCCTCCCGCCATGCCCGGCGAACCACGTGACAGGGCCGGCAGCCACTGCGCCAGGAATACAGCTCCCGGCATGCTCTGCGCCGCCGCCCGGCAGCCGCAAGGACTACAGCTCCCGGCATGCTCTGCGGCACAACCCGGCCGCCCGGCGGCCGGTTTGATGCGGAGCCACCCAGCATCCCTGCGAGCACAGCTGCAGGCGCAACAGCAGTTACGCAGCCACAACTAGGCACTAAACAAAGGCTTTCCAACACTGGAGGTCTAGAACAGGTAGACATTAGCACAGAAGCACAAGGGGCTCCGTCACCCTGCACAAATCTCCCCGTGCCTACACACGCACACGTTCAGAAGTTAGTTATCAGAAAACGCCCGACTCAGCCATTTGCCACAGTCACGAGACTCACGACATGATAACACGACATGACACACGAGGTGGGCTCAGAGTTTTAAGGCAAGAAATACCTCCCACGCCCCCCACCCGAGATCTTTCAGGGTCCACACCTGCCATCGCCCCGCACCAAACCTACCCGGCCAAAGGCTTTCAGGTGGCCCGAAACACTGTACACAGAAAATAACCAGGGACAGACCTGCATTGTTCGGAAGCGAACGATGCCCGACCGGGGCTCCTCTGCGGGGCACGGAGCCCCCCGGCCCCGCCCGGAGACACACACCCGCCCCCCGCTGCCCGAACTCACCCACCAGCGCTCTCCGGCCCCCGGACACGGCCGCGCTGCTCTCTCAGGCGGCTGCCGCAGGCGAGGCTCGGGCACCGCCAGGCCTCCAGGCGTCCCGAGGGGCTGCCGGCCACCGCAGGGGATGGCTGCCGGCGGCCGGACCGCCGCGGCGCTCCCCGCCCAGCTCCGAGCAGGCTCCGCCGGCCGCGGGCTTCCCACGCCGGGCCGCAGAGGGGCCCCGGCACCGCACAGGGACGCCTCGCGACCCGGCCGCCACACGCACCGCTCCCGCCCCCGCTCCGCCGCGCCGCGCACGCGCCACCGGAAGCCCGAGCCCCGCGGGGCGGCCCTTAAAGGGCGGCCGGAAGGAACGGCCCCCACCGGCCCCGCCACCGCGCCCAGCCGGTGAGCGCCAGCGCCCCCTGCTGGCCGGGCCGCGCTCAGCTCGCGAGGGCGCCGAGGGCCGGGCGGGGCGGGACGCGCCGGCTCGGGGCCAGCGCCTTCTCGGAGCGAGCGGGAAACCCCTGCGGGCCCCGGTCACGGCCGGGCAGAGCCGCGCGCCCTCCGAGAGCTGCTGAACGCGGCTGCCGCTCGTGACACATACCGAGCCGTCTGCGACGGGAGCGGGCAGAGGAGGAAGGGGCCGGCGGCCGCGGGGCCTGGCCCCAGGCGGGGGGGGGGGGCTGGGGCCCGGGGGGCCGCCCCCCTACTCACAGTTCCCTCACAGTTCCCTCACAGTTCCCTCACAGTTCCCTCACAGTTCCCTCACAGTTCCCTCACAGTTCCCTCACAGTTCCCTCACAGTTCCCTCACAGTTCCCTCACAGTTCCCTCACAGTTCCCTCACAGTTCCCTCACAGTTCCCTCACAGTTCCCTCACAGTTCCCTCACAGTTCCCTCACAGTTCCCTCACAGTTCCCTCACAGTTCCCTCACAGTTCCCTCACAGTTCCCTCACAGTTCCCTCACAGTTCCCTCACAGTTCCCTCACAGTTCCCTCACAGTTCCCTCACAGTTCATCCCATGGACGGAACCGGGACCTACTGTGAGGCACTGGGAAAGAAGTGGGAGGAAGCCTGGACAGACCAATATAGCCCAGTATGGACTAGACCAATATAGCCCAGTATGGACTGGAGGGAACTGCGAGGGAACCGCGAGAGAACCCCACAGAACAAACCATGGGGCACGAGAAGGCAGAGAATTAAGAATTAGGGACAGGGAGCCAGAAAAAAAAAAAAGAAAAAAACCAAAGGGAGACAGAGAGCAAAAGGAATCGCAATGCGTACGGAGAGAAGAGAGAAACAATTCTAGCATAGGGTCACGCGGGAGCCAGGGACAGCAAGATGGAGAAAGGACAGAAGCTACAGGCTACAGGGCAGAGAGGGAAGAATTAATGAATAGACACAGAGAGATGGGCAGAAAGACATGGAGAAAGGCTAAAGATCACACGGCCTACAGGGAAGAGAGAAGAGAGGGAGGAATTTTAAAAACAGGGGCAAGAAGCCAGAGAGAGGGAGAGAGAAGCAACAATAAAATGGGGACAAGCCACAGGGCAGCGAGGAGGGAATCAATGAATAAGAACACGAGACCAAAGAGAACACAATGTAGAATGGAAAAAAGGAACAGCGGCCTACAGGGAAGGAGGAATTAAAGATCAGGGACTGGGAGGCAGACAGAGACACATGAAGAAACAAGTGGAAAAAAAAAAAAAAACACAAACCAACAGCAATGGGCTACAAAGACAGAGAGGGAGGAAATGAGGAAATAAAACATCGCAGCAAGGAGCTGGACAGAGAGAGATGAGGACAAACAAATAGCACGGGTCCACGTGACAGAGAACGTGGAATTAGAACACAGAGAGAGGGAGCCGGACAGAGAGAGAGGCCGAGAGAAACATCTAGACAGGCTACAGCGGGCAGAGGCAGGAATTAAAACCTAGGGACAGGGAGCTGGACAGAGAGAGATGGAGGTCACAGGGAACAGCGGTGGCTGCAGGAAGAACAGGAATTCATGAATAGGGAAAGGGAGCTGGACAGAGAAGAACTCAGAAAGGCAAGAACAGTAGCAGGGTACAGAGCAGAGAAGACGAATTAAAAAGCACGGGGGGAGCGTTGAGGCAGACAGAGAGAGATTAAGAAAAAAGTCACGGGCTACGTGGCAAAGCAGGAGGAATTCAGAAACGAGGATGGGAACCAAGGGAGAGTGTGCTGGTGAAGGATAACGGGCATTAAAAGTGAGGGACGGGGAGCTGGGAAAAGCGAGGCAGAGAAAAACAGAATCACAGAGAGAATCACACAAAGCCAAAAAAGAAGAAACTGAACAACAGGAACAGGTGTAACCAAAGCGATGAAATCAACCAACCAGAGACGGTGTTCCATTACGGGAACATGGAGCGTACCAATCAGCGCACCTGTCGATCTGCATTTTAGTGCCTAGGCGATCGTTAATGTCAGCAGAACAACAGACAACGTGCTTCTGTCAGAAAAGGATGACAAAACGTGGTTTCGCTTAGCGGACTGAGAAAACTAGCCAAGACTGCCAAGAGTAAGAGCCGAGAAGCTAAAAGGTAATTCCGGCAGGGGGAGATCGCGACCACCGACTCACAGACCACCACCGACCCAAGTAACACCACCTACTCAGAAGAGAACAACGGAAGAGGACAACCGAGCCTGCGCAGTGATTGACATACGGAACGAGCAAGTTTGTACCCATCGCTAGACAAGACAATAACGACTATGTATGAGTATGTAAAATTTTCATCTACAAATTGTAGAGGAAAGGTGCGTGAGGTACGCACGCCAGGAGGAGCGATCCCCCGTGCATCCGGCGCCGCGAATAAAGAATGCCTGCTCTTTAATACTAAATTGGTGTTGAGGAGTCGTTTCCGATTTTAACGCGTTTTTCGGTAACACAGGGAGTCAGATCAAGAGAGCCAGAGAACAACAAAACACCGACAGGCTACAGGACAGAGCAGGAGGAATAAAAAAAAAAAACGGAGCCAGAGCCAGGCAGAGAGAGGCGGAGAAAGAAAAAGGAGCCACAGGCTACAGGACAGAGAGAGGGAGGACTGAAAAGACGGGGAGGCAGGGAGACACTCAGAGCGAGATGGAGAAAGAAGGTGCGGGGGGGGGGGGGCGCAAAAAAAAAAAGTAAATTTTGCAGCAGGTAAGGAAAGAGAGGGGGCCGGGGGAGAGACAGGGAGGGCCCAGGACGCACAAGAGAGGCAACGGGGCCCCAGTGGCCCAGGACTCACCGCGACTCTCGCTCTCAGCGCTGCTGGCACAATTTAGCCGTTCAGATGCTTCTTTCCCCTCCTCTCCTCCCTGCCTCTTCTGCAGCTCCAGACTCTAGGCCGTCCTCCACCTGAAGAGAATACGTGGGTGTCTTACAGCTCTTACCAGATGAGGCTTCCTAGGCACGTAGCCTAGCTCGCTCGTGCACTACACGCCCGTACCCAACTCCGGGTTACGCGTACAGACCCTACGGTGCACGTTGGTGGCCTGGCCCGCTGCGGGCTATGAAGGGGGATCCTTCCTCCCCCACCTGCATGGACAGGCTCTCTCTTGCCTGCGGCAGGAAGGCAGCTGGCAGCCAGAGCACCTTCAGTTTCTTCTTCTTTACCTTTCGTTGGCGTCTCCAGCTTCAGCCGAGGCAGCTCCTGTCCGCAGCCGGGACGGGCTTTGTCTATCCCTTTTCGGCCCTGCGCTGCGAGGACGGCGAGGACGGGCAGAGAGAAGCCACGCGAGCCTGAGACGGCCGCAGGCAACGGCATCCCCGGGGGAAGGACAGACAACCACGTCCTCAGCACGGTCTCTGGGAGAGGGAAAGAAGAAACAGCGACCGTCATTACCGTCGATCGACCCTGGCCAAAGCCTCTCCTTCCGCAGGGGCTTCTGGACACACCGCTCCCTCCCCACGCTACTGCTAAGGGCCCCTGCACCAAGGGGGAATCCAGTGCGCTTGAGGGACGGCTTGCTGCCTTCACGACAGGGCCTGGGGGCGGCCTAAGGCTATGCAGCACGCTTATGGGGAGGTGCCGGAGCTGGGGGCAGGCGCACGGGGCAAGGGGGGCCAGGGGAGGCTGAGCGGGACCTCCGGTGGGCCGGGGACGCGGCCATCATCTGCGCCCTGGGCACGGGGAAAAGGTCATCGTCCTCCTCCTTTCCCTCTTCCCTTCTGTCAGCTCCCGGGGAACTCACCGCTTCTCGGGAAGCGGCCGCACCCGCAAGCCCCCAGTAATCAACACGAAGCCAACCCCAAAAATACACCTCGCGTACCGTACGCGCCACGGCCGCCCGGCACCCGAGCGCCGGAAGACCGCGCCTCCCGCCACGCCCGGCGAACCACGTGACAGGGCCGGCAGCCACTGCGCCAGGAATACAGCTCCCGGCATGCTCTGCGGCACAACCCGGCCGCCCGGCAGCCGCAAGGACTACAGCTCCCGGCATGCTCTGCGGCACAACCCGGCCGCCCGGCGGCCGGTTTGATGCGGAGCCACCCAGCATCCCTGCGAGCACAGCTGCAGGCGCAACAGCAGTTACGCAGCCACAACTAGGCACTAAACAAAGGCTTTCCAACACTGGAGGTCTAGAACAGGTAGACATTAGCACAGAAGCACAAGGGGCTCCGTCACCCTGCACAAATCTCCCCGTGCCTACACACGCACACGTTCAGAAGTTAGTTATCAGAAAACGCCCGACTCAGCCATTTGCCACAGTCACGAGACTCACGACATGATAACACGACATGACACACGAGGTGGGCTCAGAGTTTTAAGGCAAGAAATACCTCCCACGCCCCCCACCCGAGATCTTTCAGGGTCCACACCTGCCATCGCCCCGCACCAAACCTACCCGGCCAAAGGCTTTCAGGTGGCCCGAAACACTGTACACAGAAAATAACCAGGGACAGACCTGCATTGTTCGGAAGCGAACGATGCCCGACCGGGGCTCCTCTGCGGGGCACGGAGCCCCCCGGCCCCGCCCGGAGACACACACCCGCCCCCCGCTGCCCGAACTCACCCACCAGCGCTCTCCGGCCCCCGGACACGGCCGCGCTGCTCTCTCAGGCGGCTGCCGCAGGCGAGGCTCGGGCACCGCCAGGCCTCCAGGCGTCCCGAGGGGCTGCCGGACACCGCAGGGGATGGCTGCCGGCGGCCGGACCGCCGCGGCGCTCCCCGCCCAGCTCCGAGCAGGCTCCGCCGGCCGCGGGCTTCCCACGCCGGGCCGCAGAGGGGCCCCGGCACCGCACAGGGACGCCTCGCGACCCGGCCGCCACACGCACCGCTCCCGCCCCCGCTCCGACGCGCCGCGCACGCGCCACCGGAAGCCCGAGCCCCGCGGGGCGGCCCTTAAAGGGCGGCCGGAAGGAACGGCCCCCACCGGCCCCGCCACCGCGCCCAGCCGGTGAGCGCCAGCGCCCCCTGCTGGCCGGGCCGCGCTCAGCTCGCGAGGGCGCCGAGGGCCGGGCGGGGCGGGGCGGGACGCCCCGGCTCGGGGCCAGCGCCTTCTCGGGGCGAGCGGGAAACCCCTGCGGGCCCCGGTCACGGCCGGGCAGAGCCGCGCGCCCTCCGAGAGCTGCTGAACGGGGCTGCCGCTCGTGACACATACCGAGCCGTCTGCGACGGGAGCGGGCAGAGGAGGAAGGGGCCGGCGGCCGCGGGGCCCTGGCCCCAGGCGGGGGGGGGGGGCTCGGGCCCGGGGGGCCGCCCTGCTGGGTCACTGCCCTGCGCCGCACCGCGCTGGGGGCTGGGGCCCGACCGGCGCCGGGGGACCGGGGGCCGCCACGAGCAGGGGGCCTGAGCTTAGCCACGGCCTGCAAAACACCCCGAAGCGTGAGACGCTGCAAGGCCAAGGTGGTCCTTGGCAATGGGGGCCCCTGGGCTCGGCCTCCGCCTTACCTGTCCTGGGTCTGCGTGGCGTTCCAGGGGAATGGTGTTTTCCTTGTGCGGAAGGTGGGCTGGCCGTTCGGCCGTGCCCCGGCCGTTACCGATCCTGCCAAAGGCGCTCGCACGCTCTGGCCCATTACTGCTGCGGTACCGCGCCGTAGCAGAAAGGTGTTGTGTTTTCTCACAAAAAGCCTCCTATGGTCAGTTGAAGAAATAACCTCCTTCCGTGGCACTGACTCTTTTCGTACAGTCCATAGCCGGCTTTCGGCTTTTGTCTTTACAGCATTCAGTTTGCTTTCTGCCTAGCTTTCTACCTGCTGTGAAACATTTGGATGGTTTTTTCTTGTTGTTTTTTTTTCCCCCTACTTGCTCCACAACTCCCACACCAACCACCCAGCGTGGCTCGCCTTTCAGCCCCCAGACCGAGGAGCCTTGCCCTGGGACGGCCCTTACATGTCAGCAGAGTTGTTCCAGCTCTCACCCTGTCCCTACCCAGCTGAGGACGTCTGTGTCCGTGGGAGACACCCAGACACTCCCCCTGCAGCGTGGCAGCCCCCTGCCCCGTCAGTGAAAACTGCGGCAATATCGGCTAAGTTTAAAAGCGTCGGCAGGAGGTGCAGAATACGTAAATAAAGCGGCGGTTGGCTGCCGGGTATGGGTGCGATATAAATACATTTTGTTTACAGGCCTTCGTGCCTATTCAGCGTTGAACGGCACCGCAGCCCACCCACCCCGGGGCTCACGGGGCTCGGAGAAGGGTCTCTCCAAGGGCACAACCTAAGGCAGCGCAGGAAGCCCAGCTGCCACGCTCCCAGTCGCTACGGGACGCTTGCTTACAGCTACACCGACGAGGGTACGGATGAGGCTGGAACTAGCAGAAATGCTGACTCTTCTGGCCTTTTATTTGTGGAAGGTACAGCGCGCGAGCCTCGGCGGCTCACAGGAGAAGCGCGCAGTGCTGCCTAACTCTCATTCTCAGCTCACGTACTACTGCCAAAGCTCCTGCCCTGTGCTGTGCCAGATGCCGGCTGGCGTGAGCACCTGGGCTCCTGAGGGACCCCCTTGTCCTGAGAGCCAGAGGTACTCACTTCCCTTTGCATGAGGCCTGTAGGAGATATACCCTGCAATTTAAAAAATCCGTATCAAATGTGGCAGACTCAAAAGAGGGCATTTTTAAAAAGGCAGGTTTGTTTTCTTTGTTAACTTTACGATCTACAGCCTAGCAAAGAGCTCCCTTTCAGTGTCAGTCGCTTGGCTTTCTCCCCTACTGACGAGGTCCCAGCCTCCCGGTGAGATCTTGCTGGAGATATTCTGAGTTTCCCTCGAGTACGTGGCTGCCCTGGCCCGAGGCCAGCGAAGAAGCTGACTTTGCCCGTGCCTGAATCAGCAACACGTCCAGCAGGCGACTTGCAGAGCCCAGGGAACCCTCGTAAAGAGGTTTGGGGGTGGGGCGCGCCACATCTGCGGCATCGGCCGTGGGAAAGGACCGGCGCAGTAAAACAGGTGGGTGAAACCGCGGTCCGCGCCAATACGTGCTGCTGCCTGGGGCATCGCTTTGCTGCGGGTCAAGTCAGATGCTCTCTGTAAGAGTCAGTCAGGGTAAAGGCAGCAGCAGATTTCTTTTCTGCTCATTTTAACAAAGGCTGGACGGAGCCCATAGAGGAAGGCACTACGCGTCTTGCTGGGTTGGTTTCCCTGCCTTCTCGTAAGCTGTCGCAGAAACTTGCACGAGCAAAGCCTGTGCAAGCTGATGACAGCCACACACGGTTGAAGAGGGAGCAGACGGTGAGAGCAGAGGTGTGCGCTCAGGCTGTGCGCTGGAAGCTAATGCTAATGCTGCAAAATAAAGAGTGGATTTTCTTTTTTGGGTTTAGGTGAGCGCTAAACATGACATGTGCATATGTGCGTGTGTCTCTCGCAGGTTTTTGTCATACACCCCACCCTCCCACCCCAAAAAAACAACCCACACATGCCACGCGTTAAACAGTGGTTTTCCATTGTACTTAGAAGTGCTTACATAGGTGTGTTGGTTTTTTTCTTTTTTATTTTTTAATGCAGAAACAGCAATACGATAGATTTAATACAGCTAGCAATTAGATGGGTGTAGCTTTAGAGCGTCGGCTGTTTACAAAGCAACCGCACACCTTCTTTAACTCACAGTTTAAACAAGTAAACTTGCAGTGCATCACACGTGCTTTGTACAGTCACGTTCCACGCGGCAGGCCAGATGCTTCACCCTGCCTTGTCCTTGTTGCCCCGACTCCAACGGGACCGCCGAGGCCATCCTGGGGACAGCGCCGCTTTCTAGCAGCTGGGTTGCTTGCCTGGACGCCCCACAGACAAAGAGTCATTTCCCCACTGAACCTCTTCTCAAATAATTTCCTAGCCCTGCAGGCCCCACGTCCTTTGGTTCATATTTCCTTTTTTCCGGGCTTGATGCACAGGACCGACGATTTCCAGAAATAGAAACAGAGGCTGATTCAGTCCAGGCTCAACATTCTCTGACCTAAACCAAACTGTCTTCGAAGAGATAGCTGTACTGTGGGCACCACCTCGGGAACAGAAGTTGCCCTGTCATAAAAAAAAAAAAAAGAAGGAAAACAAGGCATTTCAGGCTGAGGAGGCTGAGCGGTGTGCTGGGGGCGGTGGGGGTTGGAAAGAAACAGTTCAGACGATTAGAGCGAGCTTAGCGTTGCAAAGCGTGCCATTATTTTTAATTTGGCAGTCAGAAGACAATAGATTCTGACACTGATTTCCTGTGTGCTGCGGGAGTTCTCTCCTCAGCATTCCTGTGCACCATTTTACTTTTGTGTCCCGTCCGCTTCGCTTTTGCGCTGTAGCTCTCCGGTTCTAGCTACGCTTCCCACCACCCCCATTACTCTTTGACAAGCCCAGCTCTCACTGTGCTTCCCTTCCCTTCCCTTCCCTTCCCGTATGCGCGTGCAGGGAAAAGCCCGCGCGTCTGCCACTACAGGACACGCTCTGGGAGGCAGGAGAGATGACGACGCTCCCTGACAGAGGACACAGCTGAGGGGCGGTCCGCCGGGGCTGGGGAGATGGCAGCACCTTCCCTCAGCTGCCCCATCCGAGCACAGGTGCAGGTGAGCACTGAGGAGAGACAAGCAGGCAGGAGCCGCAGAGCGAGAGAGAAAATAAAATTCACGGGTGGGTGCTACTTGCGTCTCATTTTTAGCGCAAGGGATGAATTCTCAGCACATTCTTGGAGCTGCCCCTTTGGGACTCACGGAGAAGAGGGAGGTTGGCCACGCGGTGCAGCCCAGCTCTGCTTCCCCTAAATGGTTTTACTGTTCAGGTGTTGCCCTAATCTGGCCGGTACCCCTGCAAAGAGTTTGGGATTTCTGCTGCCTCTCCGGGCCAGCCGCAGACCCTGACTTCATCGCAGCGAATGACCCTGCGCTCGTCAGAGCGGTTGCCGAGTCACATCCCGCTGCCTTCCCTGCAGAACCGGTGACCCTTTTTCAGCCCTTGCCCCCTCTTCTCTCCGCTCGTTGCCCATCCCTTTATCAGTGCCGGCACCGATCCTGCCTCCAGCTCGCCCTGTCTCCACCTGCGAGCACCCAACAGGAGCTAAATGTCTCCTCAAGGACGCACGGAAGAGACGCGCAGGTAACCCAGCACAGACCCCCTGCAAACATCTTCTTTCCATTTTCTTTCCTCTCCTGACACGAAGAGATGACTTAGGAAAAAGCGTACTGCTCACACTTCACCTGCACTGCTTCTACTTTCACTTTCGCTCTCCTTGGCAGTAATTAATAGCGGTGGCTGGGGGGGCTGGGGCATTCCCCCAAAGCGGCTGCAGTTACATCCGGGCGGTTGTGGCACTCCATTAGCTCTGTAGTTTTTAAATCTAAATCTTCTGGAATTGTTAGTTCTGCTCAGGAATCACCCGTACCTGCAAATTTTCTTAATAGCTACGCTTGACCCCAGCCACTGTTTAACAGCTCACCTTTATTTCTCTTCATTTAAGAACCTAAAGCTTCGTTTACTGCTTGGGTTGGAAGCAGGAGCTGTCGCTGCCTCTGAACTTTCTAACAGCCCTGTTACAATTTCAGTACTACCCGCTCCCAATTTAGCTTTCCGGGTCGATTTTCATTCTAGATTCGAAAATTTCCTTATTTTGTTTCTGATCAGGAGTCATTAATGCCTGCAGTTGATTTAGTAACGGCTGTATTTAGATTGAGCTATTAATGACTCGCAACTCTATTTATGGCATAAAAAAGGACTGCCTTTATTTTTTTTAACTACAGATTAGGAATAATGACTGCCTGGTTTGTTCAGTAATAGGTGTGATTAAATTTAGTCACGACTCCTCCCTAAATAATATGTATTTATTTGCACTCTAACAATTTAACCTTCCCTTTACCGGCCAGGGGCACCGACAAGTGCCCGTGCGTACCTCCGCTCCCCCTGCGCCGGCTCCCCAGGGAACAGCCTCTTACCCTGACCAGAGTCTGCAGCGGCCCGTTGTCATCCCAGCTCCTCGCCCTCGAGAAAGCGGCTGCCTGAAGCGGCGGCAGCTCCGCTGCTGCCCAGAGGGGACGGAAATGGCGCGGGGTAAAGCTCTCCGGGCCGCCTGCGTCCCGCGCGGAGGCGGTGACCTCAGCAGCCTGTACGCTGTTGGGGCCGAGCCAACAACCTGAGGAGGAGTCGCAGGGCGTAGCTGTTTCTGCAACAACCACGCTTTCCCGCCTGGCTGGACAAGAAAGCGGGGCCTGCGGGGGCCTGGAGAGGCAGCATCGCTGCAGGTTGTGCCACGGCTGTTGAGAGGCCAAGGCAACACCTGAAACAGTGAACGGCACAACTAGTGAAAACCCCCAAGGTTCCGGGTTCAGTAAAGACAGGAATTGCAGCAGCACAATAAAATGATCTCACGAGGGGAAAAAAAACAGCAAAGCAAAAACCAAACCCCAAACAGAACACCATACCACTAACCCGTCTCACCGCCCCCTCAGCGCCCAAAACAGCATCCTGGGAGAAAAAAAGCAAAGCAGGCCACAAGGGACCTTTCTAGTACAGATGCCGCCAAAGAGTGCCAAGCTCTGGAATCCTTACCTCAGGCAACGCCTCCGCTTCTCTAAACGCCAGAGCACGCCT
Source organism: Phalacrocorax aristotelis (assembly GCF_949628215.1). Lineage (NCBI taxonomy): Eukaryota > Metazoa > Chordata > Aves > Suliformes > Phalacrocoracidae > Phalacrocorax > Phalacrocorax aristotelis. Next base: position 601,861 of record NW_027441151.1, on the reverse strand, counting down.
GCCCGGGGGGCTGAGACAGCCCCAAAGCTGCGACCGCCCGAGGGAACACGGGAGCACCGACGCCAGAGAAGCCCAGGGCCAGAGCCGGGGCTCTTCCACCCCCGGGCCCCGCCCCCGCCCTTCCCACAGCGCCCCGCGAAAGGGGCGGGCCGAGCCCCCCGGGGGGTGAAGGCCCCGGGAGCCGTACGAGAGCCGCCTGGAGTTCCCGGCACGGGAGGGAGGGGGGAGAGAAAACACCCAAACCGAGCCCCCCGAGCGGAGCAAACACAGGCTCGGGCTGTTGCCGGGGGGCGGGGCCTGTCGCTAACGGGAGAGAGCCGGCACCGCCCCCCGGGCCGTTGCCGGGGGGCGGGGCCTGTCGCTAAGGGGAGAGAGCCGGCACCGCCCCCCGGGCCGTTGCCGGGGGGCGGGGCCTGTCGCTAACGGGAGAGAGCCGGCACCGCCCCCCGGGCCGTTGCCGGGGGGTGGGGCCTGTCGCTAAGGGGAGAGAGCCGGCACCGCCCCCCGGGCCGTTGCCGGGGGGTGGGGCCTGTCACTAAGGGGGTGTGTCCAAAGGGACGCTGGCAATGCCCCTGGAGCCATCACCAAGGGCAGGGCCTGTTGCTATGGAGGGTGGGGCCAGGCAGCACCAGCAACACCCCCAGGCTGTCACCAGGGGGTGGGACCTGTTGCTAACTGGGGATGCTGGGGAGCACACGAGCACGGCCCCACCCCACCAGGCCCTCGCCAGGGGGCGGGGCCTGTCGCAAAGGTGGGTGGGGCCAGAGGGGTCAGACATCAGCCCGCGCGTATAGACCAGTGCGTCCCAGTAATGACCAACATGCCACACAGTATGGATCCCAGTACATCCCAGCTCCCTCCCAGCGACGCCCAGTACATCCCAGTTCCCTCCCAGTACATCCCAGTTCCCTACCAGTGCAGCCCAGTACATCCCAGATCCCTCCCACTCCGTCCCAGTTCCTTCCCAGTCCGTCCCAGTACATCCCAGTTCCCTCACAGTACATCCCAGTTCCCTCCCAGTTCACACACAGTTCACTCCCAGTTCCATTCCAGTACATCCCAGTACATGCCAGTTGCCTCCCAGTTTCCTCTAAGTACATCCCAGTACTTCAAATTCCCTCCCAGTACATCCCAGTTCCCTCACAGTACATCCCAGTACTTCACAGTTCACTCCCACTACATCCCAGTACGTCCCAGTTCCCCCTTGGTACATAACACTTCCCTCCCAATACATCCCAGTTCCCTCCCAGTACATCCCGATTCCCTCCCAGTACATCCAGTTCCCTCCCAGTATGTCCCAGTACATCCCAGTTCCCTCACAGTACATCCCAGTTCCCTCCCAGTACATCCCACTACATCCCAGTTCCCTCCCAGTACATACCAGTTCCCTCCCAGTACATCATAGTACATCCTGGTACATCCCAGTTCCCACCCAGTACATCCTACTACATACCAGTTCCCTCCCAGTTCCATCCCAGTTCCATCCCACTTCCATCCCAGTACATCCCAGTACTTCACAGTTCCCTCCCAGTACATCCCAGTTCCCTCTAACTACATCCCAGTACTTCACGTTCCCTCCCAGCACATCCCAGTACGTCCCAGTTCCCCTCAGTACATAACACTTCCCTCCCAGTACATAACAGTACATCCCAGTGTCCTCACACTACGTCCCAGTTCCCTCCCAGTACATCCCAGTTCCCTACCAGTACATCCCAGTTCCCTACCAGTTCCTTCCCAGTACATAACAGTTACCTCCCAGTACATCCCAGTACATCCCAGTAGATCCTGGTACATCCCAAATCCCTGCCAGTTCCACCCGGTACAACCCAGTACAAGCCTGTACATCCTAGTTCCTCCACAG
>NW_027441149.1:0-43705 GCF_949628215.1 Phalacrocorax aristotelis | reverse complement strand
CTAACCCTAACCCTAACCCTAACCCTAACCCTAACCCTAACCCTAACCCTAACCCTAACCCTAACCCTAACCCTAACCCTAACCCTAACCCTAACCCTAACCCTAACCCTAACCCTAACCCTAACCCTAACCCTAACCCTAACCCTAACCCTAACCCTAACCCTAACCCTAACCCTAACCCTAACCCTAACCCTAACCCTAACCCTAACCCTAACCCTAACCCTAACCCTAACCCTAACCCTAACCCTAACCCTAACCCTAACCCTAACCCTAACCCTAACCCTAACCCTAACCCTAACCCTAACCCTAACCCTAACCCTAACCCTAACCCTAACCCTAACCCTAACCCTAACCCTAACCCTAACCCTAACCCTAACCCTAACCCTAACCCTAACCCTAACCCTAACCCTAACCCTAACCCTAACCCTAACCCTAACCCTAACCCTAACCCTAACCCTAACCCTAACCCTAACCCTAACCCTAACCCTAACCCTAACCCTAACCCTAACCCTAACCCTAACCCTAACCCTAACCCTAACCCTAACCCTAACCCTAACCCTAACCCTAACCCTAACCCTAACCCTAACCCTAACCCTAACCCTAACCCTAACCCTAACCCTAACCCTAACCCTAACCCTAACCCTAACCCTAACCCTAACCCTAACCCTAACCCTAACCCTAACCCTAACCCTAACCCTAACCCTAACCCTAACCCTAACCCTAACCCTAACCCTAACCCTAACCCTAACCCTAACCCTAACCCTAACCCTAACCCTAACCCTAACCCTAACCCTAACCCTAACCCTAACCCCTAACCCTAACCCTAACCCTAACCCTAACCCTAACCCTAACCCTAACCCTAACCCTAACCCTAACCCTAACCCTAACCCTAACCCTAACCCTAACCCTAACCCTAACCCTAACCCTAACCCTAACCCTAACCCTAACCCTAACCCTAACCCTAACCCTAACCCTAACCCTAACCCTAACCCCTAACCCTAACCCTAACCCTAACCCTAACCCTAACCCTAACCCTAAACCCTAAACCCTAACCCTAACCCTAAACCCTAACCCTAACCCTAAAATAGATACAGAGAGCTGGGCAGAAAGAGATGGAGAAAGGCTAAAGATCACACGGCCAACAGGGAAGAGAGGCAGGAAGTTTAAAAACAGGGGCAAGAAGCCAGAGAGAGGGGGAGAGAGGCATCAATAAAATGGGGACGGGCCACGGGGCAGCGAGGAGGGAACCGATGAATAAGAAAAGGAGGCCAAAGAGAACACAATGTAGTATGGAAAAAAGAACAGCGGCATACGGGGAAGGAGGAATTAAGGTCAGGCACTGGGAGGCAGATAGAGACAAATGAAGAAACAAGTGAAAAAACCAACAGCAATGGGCTACCAAGACAGAGAGGGACGAGGTGAGGAAATTAAACATAGCAGCAAGGAGCTGGACAGAGAGATGAGGACAAACAAACAGCACGGGTCTATGTGGAAGAGAACGTGGAATTAGAACACAGAGAGGGAGCCTGTCAGAGGTGGAGATAAAAGCAGCAGAGAGGGGAAGAGAGGCAGCAGAAAGAGGGAAGAGCAGGACAGAGACCAAGAAAGAACGATGAGGAGCAGGCTGGAAACGCAAAAAGAAACTGGGGCAGGCAGCACGACAGCGAGGGAGGAAAGAAGATTAGGGGCAGAAAGCTGAACCGTGCAAGACGGAGAAAGACAAGAAAACCGACAAGAACAGGGGAGAGAGGAGAGAATGAAGTCACGGGGACGACAGGGTTTCGAGACAGCCAACGACAGAGGGAAGGGGCCGGGGTAGGGAACACCTCAAAACAAACCATGGGGCTACGTGGTACAGAGCATGAGAAGGGAGAAAATTAGCTATCAGGGACAGGGAGCCAGAGGAAAAAGAAAATACACCAAAAGGGAGATGGAGAGCAAAAGGAATCGCAATGCGTACAGAAAGAAGAGCGAAACAATTCTAAAATAGGGACATGGGGAAGCCAGAAAGGACAAACGCTACAGGCTACAGGGCAGAGAGGCATTAACGACTACACACAGAGAGCTGGGCAGAAAGAGATGGAGAAAGGCTAAAGATCACACGGCCAACAGGGAAGAGAGGGAGGAAGTTTAAAAACAGGGGCAAGAAGCCAGAGAGAGGGAGAGAGGCAACAATAAAATGGGGACGGGCCACGGGGCAGCGAGGAGGGAACCGATGAATAAGAAAAGGAGGCCAAAGAGAACACAATGTAGTATGGAAAAAGGAACAGCGGCCTACGGGGAAGGAGGAATTAAAGATCAGGCACTGGGAGGCAGACAGAGACAAACGAAGAAACAAGTGAAAAAACCAACAGCAATTGTCTACCAAGACAGAGCGGGAGGAAAATGAGCAATAAAACATAGCAGCAAGGAGCTGGACAGAGAGATGAGGACAAACAAACAGCACGGGTCTATGTGGAAGAGAACGTGGAATTAGAACACAGAGAGGGAGCCTGTCAGAGGTGGAGATAAAAGCAGCAGAGAGGGGAAGAGAGGCAGCAGAAAGAGGGAAGAGCAGGACAGAGACCAAGAAAGAACGATGAGGAGCAGGCTGGAAATGCACAAAGAACCTAGGGCAGGCAGCACACCAGCGTGTGAGGAAAGAAGAATAGGGGCAGAAAGCTGAGCGAGCGAGATGGAGAAAGACAAGGAAAGCGACAAGAACAGGGGAGAGAGGAGAGAATGAAGCCACGGGGACAGGGATCCGAGACAGCCAACGACAGAGGGAAGGGGCCGGGGTAGGGAACACCTCAAAACAAACCATGGGGCTACGTGGTACAGAGCATGAGAAGGGAGAAAATTAGCTATCAGGGACAGGGAGCCAGAGGAAAAAGAAAATACACCAAAAGGGAGATGGAGAGCAAAAGGAATCGCAATGCTTACAGAAAGAAGAGCGAAACAATTCTAAAATAGGGACATGGGGAAGCCAGAAAGGACAAACGCTACAGGCTACAGGGCAGAGAGGCATTAACGACTACATACAGAGAGCTGGGCAGAAAGATATGGAGAAAGGCTAAAGATCACACGGCCAACAGGGAAGAGAGGGAGGGAGTTTAAAAACAGGGGCAAGAAGCCAGAGAGAGGGAGAGAGGCAACAATAAAATGGGGACGGGCCACGGGGCAGCGAGGAGGGAACCGATGAATAAGAAAAGGAGGCCAAAGAGAACACAATGTAGTATGAAAAAAGGAACAGCGGCCTACGGGGAAGGAGGAATTAAAGATCAGGCACTGGGAGGCAGACAGAGACAAACGAAGAAACAAGTGAAAAAACCAACAGCAATTGTCTACCAAGACAGAGCGGGAGGAAATTGAGCAATAAAACATAGCAGCAAGGAGCTGGACAGAGAGATGAGGACAAACAAACAGCACGGGTCTATGTGGAAGAGAACGTGGAATTAGAACACAGAGAGGGAGCCTGTCAGAGGTGGAGATAAAAGCAGCAGAGAGGGGAAGAGAGGCAGCAGAAAGAGGGAAGAGCAGGACAGAGACCAAGAAAGAACGATGAGGAGCAGGCTGGAAATGCACAAAGAACCTAGGGCAGGCAGCACACCAGCGTGTGAGGAAAGAAGAATAGGGGCAGAAAGCTGAGCGAGCGAGATGGAGAAAGACAAGGAAAGCGACAAGAACAGGGGAGAGAGGAGAGAATGAAGCCACGGGGACAGGGATCCGAGACAGCCAACGACAGAGGGAAGGGGCCGGGGTAGGGAACACCTCAAAACAAACCATGGGGCTACGTGGTACAGAGCATGAGAAGGGAGAAAATTAGCTATCAGGGACAGGGAGCCAGAGGAAAAAGAAAATACACCAAAACGGAGATGGAGAGCAAAAGGAATCGCAATGCGTACAGAAAGAAGAGCGAAACAATTCTAAAATAGGGACATGGGGAAGCCAGAAAGGACAAACGCTACAGGCTACAGGGCAGAGAGGGAGGAATTAACGACTAGACACAGAGAGCTGGGCAGAAAGAGATGGAGAAAGGCTAAAGATCACACGGCCAACAGGGAAGAGAGGGAGGGAGTTTAAAAACAGGGGCAAGAAGCCAGAGAGCGGGAGAGAGAGGCAACAATAAAATGGGGACGGGCCACGGGGCAGCGAGGAGGGAACCGATGAATAAGAAAAGGAGGCCAAAGAGAACACAATGTAGTATGGAAAAAAGGAACAGCGGCCTACGGGGAAGGAGGAATTAAAGATCAGGCACTGGGAGGCAGACAGAGACAAACGAAGAAACAAGTGAGAAAACCAACAGCAATGGGCTACCAAGACAGAGAGGGACGAGGTGAGGAAATTAAACATAGCAGCAAGGAGCTGGACAGAGAGATGAGGACAAACAAACAGCACGGGTCTATGTGGAAGAGAACGTGGAATTAGAACACAGAGAGGGAGCCTGTCAGAGGTGGAGATAAAAGCAGCAGAGAGGGGAAGAGAGGCAGCAGAAAGAGGGAAGAGCAGGACAGAGACCAAGAAAGAACGATGAGGAGCAGGCTGGAAATGCACAAAGAACCTAGGGCAGGCAGCACACCAGCGTGTGAGGAAAGACGAATAGGGGCAGAAAGCTGAGCGAGCGAGATGGAGAAAGACAAGGAAAGCGACAAGAACAGGGGAGAGAGGAGAGAATGAAGCCACGGGGACAGGGAGCCGAGAGAGCCAACGACAGAGGGAAGGGGCCGGGGTAGGGAACACCTCAAAACAAACCATGGGGCTACGTGGTACAGAGCATGAGAAGGGAGAAAATTAGCTATCAGGGACAGGGAGCCAGAGGAAAAAGAAAATACACCAAAAGGGAGATGGAGAGCAAAAGGAATCGCAATGCTTACAGAAAGAAGAGCGAAACAATTCTAAAATAGGGACATGGGGAAGCCAGAAAGGACAAACGCTACAGGCTACAGGGCAGAGAGGCATTAACGACTACATACAGAGAGCTGGGCAGAAAGAGATGGAGAAAGGCTAAAGATCACACGGCCAACAGGGAAGAGAGGGAGGGAGTTTAAAAACAGGGGCAAGAAGCCAGAGAGAGGGAGAGAGGCAACAATAAAATGGGGACGGGCCACGGGGCAGCGAGGAGGGAACCGATGAATAAGAAAAGGAGGCCAAAGAGAACACAATGTAGTATGAAAAAAGGAACAGCGGCCTACGGGGAAGGAGGAATTAAAGATCAGGCACTGGGAGGCAGACAGAGACAAACGAAGAAACAAGTGAAAAAACCAACAGCAATTGTCTACCAAGACAGAGCGGGAGGAAATTGAGCAATAAAACATAGCAGCAAGGAGCTGGACAGAGAGATGAGGACAAACAAACAGCACGGGTCTATGTGGAAGAGAACGTGGAATTAGAACACAGAGAGGGAGCCTGTCAGAGGTGGAGATAAAAGCAGCAGAGAGGGGAAGAGAGGCAGCAGAAAGAGGGAAGAGCAGGACAGAGACCAAGAAAGAACGATGAGGAGCAGGCTGGAAATGCACAAAGAACCTAGGGCAGGCAGCACACCAGCGTGTGAGGAAAGAAGAATAGGGGCAGAAAGCTGAGCGAGCGAGATGGAGAAAGACAAGGAAAGCGACAAGAACAGGGGAGAGAGGAGAGAATGAAGCCACGGGGACAGGGATCCGAGACAGCCAACGACAGAGGGAAGGGGCCGGGGTAGGGAACACCTCAAAACAAACCATGGGGCTACGTGGTACAGAGCATGAGAAGGGAGAAAATTAGCTATCAGGGACAGGGAGCCAGAGGAAAAAGAAAATACACCAAAAGGGAGATGGAGAGCAAAAGGAATCGCAATGCTTACAGAAAGAAGAGCGAAACAATTCTAAAATAGGGACATGGGGAAGCCAGAAAGGACAAACGCTACAGGCTACAGGGCAGAGAGGAATTAACGACTAGACACAGAGAGCTGGGCAGAAAGAGATGGAGAAAGGCTAAAGATCACACGGCCAACAGGGAAGAGAGGGAGGAAGTTTAAAAACAGGGGCAAGAAGCCAGAGAGAGGGAGAGAGGCAACAATAAAATGGGGACGGGCCACGGGGCAGCGAGGAGGGAACCGATGAATAAGAAAAGGAGGCCAAAGAGAACACAATGTAGTATGAAAAAAGGAACAGCGGCCTACGGGGAAGGAGGAATTAAAGATCAGGCACTGGGAGGCAGACAGAGACAAACGAAGAAACAAGTGAGAAAACCAACAGCAATGGGCTACCAAGACAGAGAGGGACGAGGTGAGGAAATTAAACATAGCAGCAAGGAGCTGGACAGAGAGATGAGGACAAACAAACAGCACGGGTCTATGTGGAAGAGAACGTGGAATTAGAACACAGAGAGGGAGCCTGTCAGAGGTGGAGATAAAAGCAGCAGAGAGGGGAAGAGAGGCAGCAGAAAGAGGGAAGAGCAGGACAGAGACCAAGAAAGAACGATGAGGAGCAGGCTGGAAATGCACAAAGAACCTAGGGCAGGCAGCACACCAGCGTGTGAGGAAAGAAGAATAGGGGCAGAAAGCTGAGCGAGCGAGATGGAGAAAGACAAGGAAAGCGACAAGAACAGGGGAGAGAGGAGAGAATGAAGCCACGGGGACAGGGAGCCGAGAGAGCCAACGACAGAGGGAAGGGGCCGGGGTAGGGAACACCTCAAAACAAACCATGGGGCTACGTGGTACAGAGCATGAGAAGGGAGAAAATTAGCTATCAGGGACAGGGAGCCAGAGGAAAAAGAAAATACACCAAAACGGAGATGGAGAGCAAAAGGAATCGCAATGCTTACAGAAAGAAGAGCGAAACAATTCTAAAATAGGGACATGGGGAAGCCAGAAAGGACAAACGCTACAGGCTACAGGGCAGAGAGGCATTAACGACTACACACAGAGAGCTGGGCAGAAAGAGATGGAGAAAGGCTAAAGATCACACGGCTAACAGGGAAGAGAGGGAGGGAGTTTAAAAACAGGGGCAAGAAGCCAGAGAGAGGGAGAGAGGCAACAATAAAATGGGGACGGGCCACGGGGCAGCGAGGAGGGAACCGATGAATAAGAAAAGGAGGCCAAAGAGAACACAATGTAGTATGAAAAAAGGAACAGCGGCCTACGGGGAAGGAGGAATTAAAGATCAGGCACTGGGAGGCAGACAGAGACAAACGAAGAAACAAGTGAAAAAACCAACAGCAATTGTCTACCAAGACAGAGCGGGAGGAAATTGAGCAATAAAACATAGCAGCAAGGAGCTGGACAGAGAGATGAGGACAAACAAACAGCACGGGTCTATGTGGAAGAGAACGTGGAATTAGAACACAGAGAGGGAGCCTGTCAGAGGTGGAGATAAAAGCAGCAGAGAGGGGAAGAGAGGCAGCAGAAAGAGGGAAGAGCAGGACAGAGACCAAGAAAGAACGATGAGGAGCAGGCTGGAAATGCACAAAGAACCTAGGGCAGGCAGCACACCAGCGTGTGAGGAAAGACGAATAGGGGCAGAAAGCTGAGCGAGCGAGATGGAGAAAGACAAGGAAAGCGACAAGAACAGGGGAGAGAGGAGAGAATGAAGCCACGGGGACAGGGAGCCGAGAGAGCCAACGACAGAGGGAAGGGGCCGGGGTAGGGAACACCTCAAAACAAACCATGGGGCTACGTGGTACAGAGCATGAGAAGGGAGAAAATTAGCTATCAGGGACAGGGAGCCAGAGGAAAAAGAAAATACACCAAAAGGGAGATGGAGAGCAAAAGGAATCGCAATGCTTACAGAAAGAAGAGCGAAACAATTCTAAAATAGGGACATGGGGAAGCCAGAAAGGACAAACGCTACAGGCTACAGGGCAGAGAGGCATTAACGACTACACACAGAGAGCTGGGCAGAAAGAGATGGAGAAAGGCTAAAGATCACACGGCTAACAGGGAAGAGAGGGAGGGAGTTTAAAAACAGGGGCAAGAAGCCAGAGAGAGGGAGAGAGGCAACAATAAAATGGGGACGGGCCACGGGGCAGCGAGGAGGGAACCGATGAATAAGAAAAGGAGGCCAAAGAGAACACAATGTAGTATGAAAAAAGGAACAGCGGCCTACGGGGAAGGAGGAATTAAAGATCAGGCACTGGGAGGCAGACAGAGACAAACGAAGAAACAAGTGAAAAAACCAACAGCAATTGTCTACCAAGACAGAGCGGGAGGAAATTGAGCAATAAAACATAGCAGCAAGGAGCTGGACAGAGAGATGAGGACAAACAAACAGCACGGGTCTATGTGGAAGAGAACGTGGAATTAGAACACAGAGAGGGAGCCTGTCAGAGGTGGAGATAAAAGCAGCAGAGAGGGGAAGAGAGGCAGCAGAAAGAGGGAAGAGCAGGACAGAGACCAAGAAAGAACGATGAGGAGCAGGCTGGAAATGCACAAAGAACCTAGGGCAGGCAGCACACCAGCGTGTGAGGAAAGACGAATAGGGGCAGAAAGCTGAGCGAGCGAGATGGAGAAAGACAAGGAAAGCGACAAGAACAGGGGAGAGAGGAGAGAATGAAGCCACGGGGACAGGGAGCCGAGAGAGCCAACGACAGAGGGAAGGGGCCGGGGTAGGGAACACCTCAAAACAAACCATGGGGCTACGTGGTACAGAGCATGAGAAGGGAGAAAATTAGCTATCAGGGACAGGGAGCCAGAGGAAAAAGAAAATACACCAAAACGGAGATGGAGAGCAAAAGGAATCGCAATGCTTACAGAAAGAAGAGCGAAACAATTCTAAAATAGGGACATGGGGAAGCCAGAAAGGACAAACGCTACAGGCTACAGGGCAGAGAGGCATTAACGACTACACACAGAGAGCTGGGCAGAAAGAGATGGAGAAAGGCTAAAGATCACACGGCTAACAGGGAAGAGAGGGAGGGAGTTTAAAAACAGGGGCAAGAAGCCAGAGAGAGGGAGAGAGGCAACAATAAAATGGGGACGGGCCACGGGGCAGCGAGGAGGGAACCGATGAATAAGAAAAGGAGGCCAAAGAGAACACAATGTAGTATGAAAAAAGGAACAGCGGCCTACGGGGAAGGAGGAATTAAAGATCAGGCACTGGGAGGCAGACAGAGACAAACGAAGAAACAAGTGAAAAAACCAACAGCAATTGTCTACCAAGACAGAGCGGGAGGAAATTGAGCAATAAAACATAGCAGCAAGGAGCTGGACAGAGAGATGAGGACAAACAAACAGCACGGGTCTATGTGGAAGAGAACGTGGAATTAGAACACAGAGAGGGAGCCTGTCAGAGGTGGAGATAAAAGCAGCAGAGAGGGGAAGAGAGGCAGCAGAAAGAGGGAAGAGCAGGACAGAGACCAAGAAAGAACGATGAGGAGCAGGCTGGAAATGCACAAAGAACCTAGGGCAGGCAGCACACCAGCGTGTGAGGAAAGACGAATAGGGGCAGAAAGCTGAGCGAGCGAGATGGAGAAAGACAAGGAAAGCGACAAGAACAGGGGAGAGAGGAGAGAATGAAGCCACGGGGACAGGGAGCCGAGAGAGCCAACGACAGAGGGAAGGGGCCGGGGTAGGGAACACCTCAAAACAAACCATGGGGCTACGTGGTACAGAGCATGAGAAGGGAGAAAATTAGCTATCAGGGACAGGGAGCCAGAGGAAAAAGAAAATACACCAAAACGGAGATGGAGAGCAAAAGGAATCGCAATGCTTACAGAAAGAAGAGCGAAACAATTCTAAAATAGGGACATGGGGAAGCCAGAAAGGACAAACGCTACAGGCTACAGGGCAGAGAGGCATTAACGACTACACACAGAGAGCTGGGCAGAAAGAGATGGAGAAAGGCTAAAGATCACACGGCCAACAGGGAAGAGAGGGAGGGAGTTTAAAAACAGGGGCAAGAAGCCAGAGAGGGAGAGAGGCAACAATAAAATGGGGACGGGCCACGGGGCAGCGAGGAGGGAACCGATGAATAAGAAAAGGAGGCCAAAGAGAACACAATGTAGTATGAAAAAAGGAACAGCGGCCTACGGGGAAGGAGGAATTAAAGATCAGGCACTGGGAGGCAGACAGAGACAAACGAAGAAACAAGTGAAAAAACCAACAGCAATTGTCTACCAAGACAGAGCGGGAGGAAATTGAGCAATAAAACATAGCAGCAAGGAGCTGGACAGAGAGATGAGGACAAACAAACAGCACGGGTCTATGTGGAAGAGAACGTGGAATTAGAACACAGAGAGGGAGCCTGTCAGAGGTGGAGATAAAAGCAGCAGAGAGGGGAAGAGAGGCAGCAGAAAGAGGGAAGAGCAGGACAGAGACCAAGAAAGAACGATGAGGAGCAGGCTGGAAATGCACAAAGAACCTAGGGCAGGCAGCACACCAGCGTGTGAGGAAAGACGAATAGGGGCAGAAAGCTGAGCGAGCGAGATGGAGAAAGACAAGGAAAGCGACAAGAACAGGGGAGAGAGGAGAGAATGAAGCCACGGGGACAGGGAGCCGAGAGAGCCAACGACAGAGGGAAGGGGCCGGGGTAGGGAACACCTCAAAACAAACCATGGGGCTACGTGGTACAGAGCATGAGAAGGGAGAAAATTAGCTATCAGGGACAGGGAGCCAGAGGAAAAAGAAAATACACCAAAACGGAGATGGAGAGCAAAAGGAATCGCAATGCTTACAGAAAGAAGAGCGAAACAATTCTAAAATAGGGACATGGGGAAGCCAGAAAGGACAAACGCTACAGGCTACAGGGCAGAGAGGCATTAACGACTACACACAGAGAGCTGGGCAGAAAGAGATGGAGAAAGGCTAAAGATCACACGGCCAACAGGGAAGAGAGGGAGGGAGTTTAAAAACAGGGGCAAGAAGCCAGAGAGGGAGAGAGGCAACAATAAAATGGGGACGGGCCACGGGGCAGCGAGGAGGGAACCGATGAATAAGAAAAGGAGGCCAAAGAGAACACAATGTAGTATGAAAAAAGGAACAGCGGCCTACGGGGAAGGAGGAATTAAAGATCAGGCACTGGGAGGCAGACAGAGACAAACGAAGAAACAAGTGAAAAAACCAACAGCAATTGTCTACCAAGACAGAGCGGGAGGAAATTGAGCAATAAAACATAGCAGCAAGGAGCTGGACAGAGAGATGAGGACAAACAAACAGCACGGATCTATGTGGAAGGGAACGTGGAATTAGAACACAGAGAGGGAGCCTGTCAGAGGTGGAGATAAAAGCAGCAGAGAGGGGAAGAGAGGCAGCAGAAAGAGGGAAGAGCAGGACAGAGACCAAGAAAGAACGATGAGGAGCAGGCTGGAAATGCACAAAGAACCTAGGGCAGGCAGCACACCAGCGTGTGAGGAAAGAAGAATAGGGGCAGAAAGCTGAGCGAGCGAGATGGAGAAAGACAAGGAAAGCGACAAGAACAGGGGAGAGAGGAGAGAATGAAGCCACGGGGACAGGGATCCGAGACAGCCAACGACAGAGGGAAGGGGCCGGGGTAGGGAACACCTCAAAACAAACCATGGGGCTACGTGGTACAGAGCATGAGAAGGGAGAAAATTAGCTATCAGGGACAGGGAGCCAGAGGAAAAAGAAAATACACCAAAAGGGAGATGGAGAGCAAAAGGAATCGCAATGCTTACAGAAAGAAGAGCGAAACAATTCTAAAATAGGGACATGGGGAAGCCAGAAAGGACAAACGCTACAGGCTACAGGGCAGAGAGGAATTAACGACTAGACACAGAGAGCTGGGCAGAAAGAGATGGAGAAAGGCTAAAGATCACACGGCCAACAGGGAAGAGAGGGAGGAAGTTTAAAAACAGGGGCAAGAAGCCAGAGAGAGGGAGAGAGGCAACAATAAAATGGGGACGGGCCACGGGGCAGCGAGGAGGGAACCGATGAATAAGAAAAGGAGGCCAAAGAGAACACAATGTAGTATGAAAAAAGGAACAGCGGCCTACGGGGAAGGAGGAATTAAAGATCAGGCACTGGGAGGCAGACAGAGACAAACGAAGAAACAAGTGAGAAAACCAACAGCAATGGGCTACCAAGACAGAGAGGGACGAGGTGAGGAAATTAAACATAGCAGCAAGGAGCTGGACAGAGAGATGAGGACAAACAAACAGCACGGGTCTATGTGGAAGAGAACGTGGAATTAGAACACAGAGAGAGGGAGCCGGACAGGGAGGGGCCGAGAGAAAAATCTAGACACGCTATACTGGGCAAGTCAGGATTTAAAACCTAGGGACAGGGAGCTGGACAGAGAGATGGAGATCACAGGGAACAGCGGTGGTTGCAGGAAGAGCAGGAATTCAAGAATAGGGAAAGGGAGTTGGACAGAGAAGAACTCAGAAAAGCAAGAAATGTAGCAGGCTACAGAGCAGAGAATATGAATTAAAAAGCGTTGAAGCAGGCAGAGAGATTAAGAAAATGTCACGGGCTACGTGGCAAAGCAGGAGGAATTCAGAAACGTGGATGGGAACCAAGGAAGGGTGAGTATGTGAAGGATAACGGACATTAAAAGTGACGGACGGGGAGCTGGGAAAAGCGAGAGGCAGAGAAAAACAGAATCACAGAAAGCTAAAAAAGAAGAAAGAGAGCAACAGGAACAGGTGTAACCAAAGCGATGAAATCAATCAACCAGAGACGTTGTTACATTATGGGACCATGGAATGTACGAATCAGTGTATCTCTTGATCTGCATTTTAGGCCCTAGGTAATCATTAATATGAACAGAACAAGAGGCAATGTGCTTCTGTCAGAAAAGGATGATAAACCGCGGTTTCGTTTAGCGGACTGGGAGAACTCGCCAGGACTACCAAGAAGCTAAAAGGTTATTCCGGCAGGGGGAAGATCGCGGCCACCGACTCACCGACCACCGACCCAAGTAACACCACCTACTCAGAAGAGGACAACCGAGCCTGCGGAGTAATTTACATAAGGAAGGAGCAAGTTTTTACCAGTCAGTAGACACGACAATAATGAATACCTCTGACTACGTAAAATTTTGAGCTATAAACTGTAGGGGAAAGGTGTGTGAGGTACGCACGTTAGGAGAAGCGATCCCCCGTGCATCCGGCGCCGTGAATAAAGAATGCCTGCTCTTTAATACTAAATTGGTGTTACAGAGTTGTTTCCAATTCTTCCACGATTTTCGGTAACACAGGGAGTCAGACCAAGACAGCCAGAGAAAGACAAAATACCGAGAGGCTACAGGACAGAGCAGGAGGAATACCATAAAACGGAGCCAGAGCCAGGCAGAGAGAGGCAGAGTAAGAAAAAGTAGCCACAGGCTACAGGACAGAGAGGGAGGACTGAAAAGACAAGGAGGCAGGGAGCCACTCAGCGCGAGATGAAGAAAGAAGGACGGGGGAGCGCAAAAAAATAATTTTGCAGCAGGTAAGGAAAGAGAGGGGGCCAGGGCAGAGACAAGGAGGGCCCAGGACGCACAAGAGAGGCAACGGCGCCCCAGTGGCCCAGTACTCACCGCAACTCTCGCTCTCAGCGCTGCTGGCACAATTTAGCCGTTCAGATGCTTCTTTCCCTTCCCTCATTAATGCCTCTTTTGCAGCTCCGTATTCTGAGGCCTTCTGAGGAAAAATGCTTTTACCACCGAAGAGGACAATTTGGTTTTGTGCCAGCAATAGAGCACAAGTTTTCTTGTGCATCAGCTTGCTCTACCAGAAATGGAAGAGTCCTAGATGTAACTTTCGTCTTTTCCCCTTTGTTGTGGGAGAAATTCTGGGTCATGAGTCTTTCAGCAGCAATATTATCAGAAATGCTTTAGGCGCGAATAGGAAGCTTTTGCTTAGTGGGAGGCTATGCAGGCCATATACACAGGCTACGTCTGCTCGTGTATTGCTGGAGGACGGAAAGGACTGGCAATGTATACTGGCAGAGACCCCTTAGGTGTGAGAGCAAACCCGGGTTACAAGGACTGAGTCGGTGCTACACATAGTGGGTTCAGCCAGCGACTCCTAGTCACCGAAGAAACATTTAACGGGATCCCGTTGGACACGTGTGGTAAGCGGCAAAACATGTCAAAGGGTCCTGCCAGGAATTTCCGGTAGTCACGTGTTCAGTTTATGTCATCAGGGCAGGAATTTCCCGTTGTAAGAGCAACACTTAAAGTCGTTTGTATGTTGCCTTCCACTAAGCGCTGAAACACTTAATACCTTCTGACAGAGCATCTGTAGTCATCTGCCCAGCACTTAAGGACCCAACCCACTATGACCTGCCGCGGAAAAACCGGGCCGGATCCGGCCTCCGAAACGGCGTGCCGCGGAAATACCGGGCCGGAAACGGCTTGCCGTAGAAAACCGGGCCGGATCCGGCCTCCGAAACGGCGTGCGGCGGAAAAACCATCCGGATCCAGCCTCCGAAACGGCGTGCCGCGGAAAAACTGGGCCGGATCCGGCCTCCGAAACGGCGTGCCGCGGAAAAACCGGGCCGGAAACGACGTGCCGCGGAAAAACCGGGCCGGATCCGGCCTCCGAAACGGCGTGCCGCGGAAAAACCGGGCCAGATCCGGCCTCCGAAACGGCGTGCCGCGGAAAAACCGGGCCAGATCCGGCCTCCGAAACGGCGTGCCGCGGAAAAACCGGGCCGGATCCGCCCTCCGAAACGGCGTGCCGCGGAAAAACCGGGCCGGAAACGGCATGCCGCGGAAAAGCCGGGCCGGATCCGGCCTCCGAAACGGCGTGCCGTGGAAAAACCGGGCCAGATCCGGCCTCCGAAACGGCGTGCCGCGGAAAAACCGGGCCGGAAACGGCGTGCCGCGGAAAAACCGGGCCGGATCCGGCCTCCGAAACGGCGTGCCGCGGAAAAACCGGGCCGGATCCGGCCTCCGAAACGGCGTGCCGCGGAAAAACCGGGACGGAAACGGCGTGCCGCGGAAAAACCGGGCCGGATCCGGCCTCCGAAACGGCGTGCCGCGGAAAACCCGGGCCGGAAACGGCGTGCCACGGAAAAACCGGGCGAGATCCGGCCTCCGAAACGGCGTGCCGCGGAAAAACCGGGCCGGAAACGGCGTGCCGCGGAAAAACCGGGCCTGATCCGGCCTCCGAAACGGCGTGCCGTGGAAAAACCGGGCCAGATCCGGCCTCCGAAACGGCGTGCCGCGGAAAAACCGGGCCGGATCCGGCCTCCGAAACGGCGTGCCGCGGAAAAACCGGGCCGGATCTGGCCTCCGAAACGGCGTGCCGTGGATAAACCGGGCCGGATCCGGCCTCCGAAACGGCGTGCCGCGGAAAAACCGGGCCAGATCCGGCCTCCGAAACAGCGTGCCGCGGAAAAACCGGGCCGGAAACGGCGTGCCGTGGATAAACCGGGCCAGATCCGGCCTCCGAAACGGCGTGCCGCGGAAAACCCGGGCCGGAAACGGCCTCCGAAACGGCGTGCCGCGGAAAAACCGGGCCAGATCCGGCCTCCGAAACGGCGTGCCGCGGAAAAACCGGGCCAGATCCGGCCTCCGAAACGGCGTGCCGCGGAAAAACCGGGCCGGATCCGGCCTCCGAAACGGCGTGCCGCGGAAAAACCGGGCCGGATCCGGCCTCCGAAACGGCGTGCCGCGGAAAAACCGGGCCGGAAACGGCGTGCCGCGGAAAAACCGGGCCAGATCCGGCCTCCGAAACGGCGTGCCGCGGAAAAACCGGGCCGGAAACAGCGTGCCGCGGAAAAACCGGGCCGGATCCGGCCTCCGAAACGGCGTGCCGCGGAAAAACCGGGCCGGATCCGGCCTCCGAAACGGCGTGCCGTGGAAAAACCGGGCCAGAAACGGCGTGCCGCGGAAAAACCGGGCCAGATCCGGCCTCCGAAACGGCGTGCCGCGGAAAAACCGGGCCGGAAACGGCGTGCCGCGGAAAAACAGGGCCGGATCCGGCCTCCGAAACGGCGTGCCGCGGAAAAACCGGGCCGGATCCGGCCTCCGAAACGGCGTGCCGCGGAAAAACCGGCCGGATCCGGCCTCCGAAACGGCGTGCCGCGGAAAAACCGGGCCGGAAACGGCGTGCCGCGGAAAAACCGGGCCGGATCCGGCCTCCGAAACGGCGTGCCGCGGAAAAACCGGGCCAGAAACGGCGTGCCGCGGAAAAACCGGGCCGGATCCGGCCTCGGAAACGGCGTGCCGCGGAAAAACCAGGCCGGATCCGGCCTCCGAAACGGCGTGCCGCGGAAAAACCGGGCCGGAAATGGCGTGCCGCGGAAAAACCGGGCCGGATACGGCCTCCGAAACGGCGTGCCGCGGAAAAACCGGGCCAGATCCGGCCTCCGAAATGGCGTGCCGCGGAAAAACCGGGTCGGAAACGGCGTGCCGCGGAAAAACCGGGCCGGATCCGGCCTCCGAAACGGCGTGCCGCGGAAAAACCGGGCCGGATCCGGCCTCCAAAACGGCGTGCCGCGGGAAAACCGGGCCGGATCCGGCCTCCGAAACGGCGTGCCGCGGAAAAACCGGGCCGGAAACGGCGTGCCGCGGAAAAACCGGGCCGGATCCGGCCTCCGAAACGGCGTGCCGCGGAAAAACCGGGCCGGAAACGGCATGCCGCGGAAAAAACGGGCCAGATCCGGCCTCCGAAACAGCGTGCCGCGGAAAAACCGGGCCGGAAACGGCGTGCCGCGGAAAAACCGGGCCGGATCCGGCCTCCGAAACGGCGTGCCGCGGCAAAACCGGGCCGGAAACGGCCTCCGAAACGGCGTGCCGCGGAAAAACCGGGCCAGAAACGGCGTGCCGCGGAAAAAACCGGGCCGGAAACAGCGTGCCGCGGAAAATCCGGGCCGGATCCGGCGTGCCTCGGAAAAACAGGGCCGGATCCGGCCTCGGAAACGGCGTGCCGCGGAAAAACCGGGCCGGATCCGGCCTCCGAAACGGCGTGCCGCGGAAAAACCGGCCGGATCCGGCCTCCGAAACGGCGTGCCGCGGAAAAACCGGGCCGGAAACGGCGTGCCGCGGAAAAACCGGGCCGGATCCGGCCTCCGAAACGGCGTGCCGCGGAAAAACCGGGCCGGAAACAGCGTGCCGCGGAAAAACCGGGCCGGATCCGGCCTCTGAAACGGCGTGCCGCGGAAAAACCGGGCCGGATCCGGCCTCCGAAACGGCGTGCCGCGGAAAAACCGGGCCAGAAACGGCGTGCCGCGGAAAAACCGGGCCGGAAACGGCGTGCCGCGGAAAAACCGGGCCGGATCCGGCCTCCGAAACGGCGTGCCGCGGAAAAAACCGGGCCGGAAACGGCGTGCCGCGGAAAAAACCGGGCCGGAAACGGCGTGCCGCGGAAAAACCGGGCCGGATCCGGCCTCCGAAACGGCGTGCCGCGGAAAAACCGGGCCGGAAACAGCGTGCCGCGGAAAAACCGGGCCGGATCCGGCCTCCGAAACGGCGTGCCGCGGAAAAAAACGGGCCGGAAACGGCGTGCCGCGGAAAAACCGGGCCGGAAACGGCCTCCGAAACGGCGTGCCGTGGAAAAACCGGGCCGGATCCGGCCTCCGAAACGGCGTGCCGCGGAAAAACCGGGCCGGAAACGGCGTGCCGCGGAAAAACCGGGCCGGATCCGGCCTCCGAAACGGCGTGCCGTGGAAAAACCGGGCCGGATCCGGCCTCCGAAACGGCGTGCCTCGGAAAAACCGGGCTGGAAACGGCGTGCCGCGGAAAAACCGGGCCGGAAACGGCGTGCCGCGGAAAAACCGCGCCGGAAACGGCCTCCGAAACGGCGTGCCGCGGAAAAAACCGGGCCAGAAACGGCGTGCCGCGGAAAAACCGGGCCAGATCCGGCCTCCGAAACGGCGTGCCGCGGAAAAACCGGGCCGGAAACGGCGTGCCGCGGAAAAACCGGGCCGGATCCGGCCTCCGAAACGGCGTGCCGCGGAAAAACCGGGCCAGATCCGGCCTCCGAAACGGCGTGCCGCGGAAAAACCGGGCCGGATCCGGCCTCCGAAACGGCGTGCCGCGGAAAAACCGGGCCGGATCCGGCCTCCGAAACGGCGTGCCGCGGAAAAACCGGGCCGGATCCGGCCTCCGAAACGGCGTGCCGCGGAAAAACCGGGCCGGAAACGGCATGCCGCGGAAAAAACGGGCCAGATCCTGCCTCCGAAACAGCGTGCCGCGGAAAAACCGGGCCGGAAACGGCGTGCCGCGGAAAAACCGGGCCGGATCCGGCCTCCGAAACGGCGTGCCGCGGCAAAACCGGGCCGGAAACGGCCTCCGAAACGGCGTGCCGCGGAAAAACCGGGCCAGAAACGGCGTGCCGCGGAAAAAACCGGGCCGGAAACAGCGTGCCGCGGAAAAACCGGGCCGGATCCGGCGTGCCGCGGAAAAACAGGGCCGGATCCGGCCTCCGAAACGGCGTGCCGCGGAAAAACCGGGCCGGATCCGGCCTCCGAAACGGCGTGCCGCGGAAAAAACCGGCCGGATCCGGCCTCCGAAACGGCGTGCCGCGGAAAAACCGGGCCGGAAACGGCGTGCCGCGGAAAAACCGGGCCGGATCCGGCCTCCGAAACGGCGTGCCGCGGAAAAAACCGGGCCGGAAACAGCGTGCCGCGGAAAAACCGGGCCGGATCCGGCCTCTGAAACGGCGTGCCGCGGAAAAAACCGGGCCGGATCCGGCCTCCGAAACGGCGTGCCGCGGAAAAAACCGGGCCAGAAACGGCGTGCCGCGGAAAAACCGGGCCGGAAACGGCGTGCCGCGGAAAAACCGGGCCGGATCCGGCCTCCGAAACGGCGTGCCGCGGAAAAACCGGGCCGGATCCGGCCTCCGAAACGGCGTGCCGCGGAAAAAACCGGGCCGGAAACGGCGTGCCGTGGAAAAACCGGGCCGGATCCGGCCTCCGAAACGGCGTGCCGTGGAAAAACCGGGCCGGAAACGGCGTGCCGCGGAAAAACCGGGCCGGATCCGGCCTCCGAAACGGCGTGCCGCGGAAAAACCGGGACGGAAACGGCGTGCCGCGGAAAAACCGGGCCGGATCCGGCCTCCGAAACGGCGTGCCGCGGAAAAACCTGGCCGGAAACGGCGTGCCGCGGAAAAACCGGGCCAGATCCGGCCTCCGAAACGGCGTGCCGCGGAAAAACCGGGCCGGAAACGGCGTGCCGCGGAAAAACCGGGCCGGATCCGGCCTCCGAAACGGCGTGCCGCGGAAAAACCGGGCCGGATCCGGCCTCCGAAACGGCGTGCCGCGGAAAAAACCGGGCCGGAAACGGCGTGCCGCGGAAAAACCGGGCCGGATCCGGCCTCCGAAACGGCGTGCCGCGGAAAAAACCGGGCCGGATCCGGCCTCCGAAACGGCGTGCCGCGGAAAAACCGGGCCAGAAACGGCGTGCCGCGGAAAAACCGGGCCAGATCCGGCCTCCGAAACGGCGTGCCGCGGAAAAACCGGGCCGGAAACGGCGTGCCGCGGAAAAACCGGGCCGGATCCGGCCTCCGAAACGGCGTGCCGCGGAAAAACCGGGCCGGATCCGGCCTCCGAAACGGCGTGCCGCGGAAAAAACCGGGCCGGAAACGGCGTGCCGCAGAAAAACCGGGCCGGATCCGGCCTCCGAAACGGCGTGCCGCGGAAAAACCGGGCCGGATCCGGCCTCCGAAACGGCGTGCCGCGGAAAAACCGGGCCAGAAACGGCGTGCCGCGGAAAAACCGGGCCAGATCCGGCCTCCGAAACGGCGTGCCGCGGAAAAACCGGGCCGGAAACGGCGTGCCGCGGAAAAACCGGGCCAGATCCGGCCTCCGAAACGGCGTGCCGCGGAAAAACCGGGCCGGAAACGGCGTGCCGCGGGAAAACCGGGCCGGATCCGGCCTCCGAAACGGCGTGCCGTGGAAAAACCGGGCCGGATCCGGCCTCCGAAACGGCGTGCCGCGGAAAAACCGGGCCGGATCCGGCCTCCGAAACGGCGTGCCGCGGAAAAACCGGGCCGGATCTGGCCTCCGAAACGGCGTGCCGTGGAAAAACCGGGCCGGATCCGGCCTCGGAAACGGCGTGCCGCGGAAAAACCAGGCCGGATCCGGCCTCCGAAACGGCGTGCCGCGGAAAAACCGGGCCGGAAACGGCGTGCCGCGGAAAAACCGGGCCGGATACGGCCTCCGAAACGGCGTGCCGCGGAAAAACCGGGCCAGATCCGGCATCCGAAATGGCGTGCCGCGGAAAAACCAGGCCGGAAACGGCGTGCCGCGGAAAAACCGGGCCAGATCCGGCCTCCGAAACGGCGTGCCGCGGAAAAACCGGGCCGGATCCGGCCTCCAAAACGGCGTGCCGCGGGAAAACCGGGCCGGATCCGGCCTCCGAAACGGCGTGCCGTGGAAAAACCGGGCCGGATCCGGCCTCGGAAACGGCGTGCCGCGGAAAAACCAGGCCGGATCCGGCCTCCGAAACGGCGTGCCGCGGAAAAACCGGGCCGGAAACGGCGTGCCGCGGAAAAACCGGGCCGGATACGGCCTCCGAAACGGCGTGCCGCGGAAAAACCGGGCCAGATCCGGCCTCCGAAATGGCGTGCCGCGGAAAAACCGGGCCGGAAACGGCGTGCCGCGGAAAAACCGGGCCGGATCCGGCCTCCGAAACGGCGTGCCGCGGAAAAACCGGGCCGGATCCGGCCTCCAAAACGGCGTGCCGCGGGAAAACCGGGCCGGATCCGGCCTCCGAAACGGCGTGCCGTGGAAAAACCGGGCCGGATCCGGCCTCCGAAACGGCGTGCCGCGGAAAAACCGGGCCGGATCCGGCCTCCGAAACGGCGTGCCGCGGAAAAACCGGGCCGGATCTGGCCTCCGAAACGGCGTGCCGTGGAAAAACCGGGCCGGATCCGGCCTCGGAAACGGCGTGCCGCGGAAAAACCAGGCCGGATCCGGCCTCCGAAACGGCGTGCCGCGGAAAAAACCGGGCCGGAAACGGCGTGCCGCGGAAAAAACCGGGCCGGATACGGCCTCCGAAACGGCGTGCCGCGGAAAAACCGGGCCAGATCCGGCCTCCGAAATGGCGTGCCGCGGAAAAACCGGGCCGGAAACGGCGTGCCGCGGAAAAAACCGGGCCGGATCCGGCCTCCGAAACGGCGTGCCGCGGAAAAACCGGGCCGGATCCGGCCTCCAAAACGGCGTGCCGCGGAAAAACCGGGCCGGATCCGGCCTCCGAAACGGCGTGCCGCGGAAAAACCGGGCCGGAAACGGCGTGCCGCGGAAAAACCGGGCCGGAAACGGCGTGCCGCGGAAAAACCGGGCCGGATCCGGCCTCCGAAACGGCGTGCCGCGGAAAAACCGGGCCGGAAACAGCGTGCCGCGGAAAAACCGGGCCGGATCCGGCCTCCGAAACGGCGTGCCGCGGAAAAAAACGGGCCGGAAACGGCGTGCCGCGGAAAAACCGGGCCGGAAACGGCCTCCGAAACGGCGTGCCGTGGAAAAACCGGGCCGGATCCGGCCTCCGAAACGGCGTGCCGCGGAAAAACCGGGCCGGATCCGGCCTCTGAAACGGCGTGCCGCGGAAAAACCGGGCCGGAAACGGCGTGCCGCGGAAAAACCGGGCCGGATCCGGCCTCCGAAACGGCGTGCCGCGGAAAAACCGGGCCGGATCCGGCCTCCGAAACGGCGTGCCGCGGAAAAACCGGGCCGGAAACGGCGTGCCGCGGAAAAACCGGGCCGGATCCGGCCTCCGAAACGGCGTGCCGTGGAAAAACCGGGCCGGATCCGGCCTCCGAAACGGCGTGCCTCGGAAAAAACCGGGCTGGAAACGGCGTGCCGCGGAAAAACCGGGCCGGAAACGGCGTGCCGCGGAAAAACCGCGCCGGAAACGGCCTCCGAAACGGCGTGCCGCGGAAAAACCGGGCCAGATCCGGCCTCCGAAACGGCGTGCCGCGGAAAAACCGGGCCGGATCCGGCCTCCGAAACGGCGTGCCGCGGAAAAACCGGGCCAGATCCGGCCTCCGAAACGGCGTGCCGCGGAAAAACCGGGCCGGATCCGGCCTCCAAAACGGCGTGCCGCGGGAAAACCGGGCCGGATCCGGCCTCCGAAACGGCGTGCCGTGGAAAAACCGGGCCGGATCCGGCCTCGGAAACGGCGTGCCGCGGAAAAACCAGGCCGGATCCGGCCTCCGAAACGGCGTGCCGCGGAAAAACCGGGCCGGAAACGGCGTGCCGCGGAAAAAACCGGGCCGGATACGGCCTCCGAAACGGCGTGCCGCGGAAAAAACCGGGCCAGATCCGGCCTCCGAAATGGCGTGCCGCGGAAAAAACCGGGCCGGAAACGGCGTGCCGCGGAAAAAACCGGGCCGGATCCGGCCTCCGAAACGGCGTGCCGCGGAAAAACCGGGCCGGATCCGGCCTCCAAAACGGCGTGCCGCGGGGAAAACCGGGCCGGATCCGGCCTCCGAAACGGCGTGCCGTGGAAAAACCGGGCCGGATCCGGCCTCCGAAACGGCGTGCCGCGGAAAAACCGGGCCGGATCCGGCCTCCGAAACGGCGTGCCGCGGAAAAACCGGGCCGGATCTGGCCTCCGAAACGGCGTGCCGTGGAAAAACCGGGCCGGATCCGGCCTCGGAAACGGCGTGCCGCGGAAAAACCAGGCCGGATCCGGCCTCCGAAACGGCGTGCCGCGGAAAAACCGGGCCGGAAACGGCGTGCCGCGGAAAAACCGGGCCGGATACGGCCTCCGAAACGGCGTGCCGCGGAAAAACCGGGCCAGATCCGGCCTCCGAAATGGCGTGCCGCGGAAAAAACCGGGCCGGAAACGGCGTGCCGCGGAAAAACCGGGCCGGATCCGGCCTCCGAAACGGCGTGCCGCGGAAAAACCGGGCCGGATCCGGCCTCCAAAACGGCGTGCCGCGGAAAAACCGGGCCGGATCCGGCCTCCGAAACGGCGTGCCGCGGAAAAAACCGGGCCGGAAACGGCGTGCCGCGGAAAAAACCGGGCCGGAAACGGCGTGCCGCGGAAAAACCGGGCCGGATCCGGCCTCCGAAACGGCGTGCCGCGGAAAAACCGGGCCGGAAACAGCGTGCCGCGGAAAAACCGGGCCGGATCCGGCCTCCGAAACGGCGTGCCGCGGAAAAAAACGGGCCGGAAACGGCGTGCCGCGGAAAAACCGGGCCGGAAACGGCCTCCGAAACGGCGTGCCGTGGAAAAACCGGGCCGGATCCGGCCTCCGAAACGGCGTGCCGCGGAAAAAACCGGGCCGGATCCGGCCTCTGAAACGGCGTGCCGCGGAAAAACCGGGCCGGAAACGGCGTGCCGCGGAAAAAACCGGGCCGGATCCGGCCTCCGAAACGGCGTGCCGCGGAAAAACCGGGCCGGATCCGGCCTCCGAAACGGCGTGCCGCGGAAAAACCGGGCCGGAAACGGCGTGCCGCGGAAAAACCGGGCCGGATCCGGCCTCCGAAACGGCGTGCCGTGGAAAAACCGGGCCGGATCCGGCCTCCGAAACGGCGTGCCTCGGAAAAACCGGGCTGGAAACGGCGTGCCGCGGAAAAACCGGGCCGGAAACGGCGTGCCGCGGAAAAAACCGCGCCGGAAACGGCCTCCGAAACGGCGTGCCGCGGAAAAACCGGGCCAGATCCGGCCTCCGAAACGGCGTGCCGCGGAAAAAACCGGGCCGGATCCGGCCTCCGAAACGGCGTGCCGCGGAAAAACCGGGCCAGATCCGGCCTCCGAAACGGCGTGCCGCGGAAAAACCGGGCCGGATCCGGCCTCCGAAACGGCGTGCCGCGGAAAAACCGGGCCGGATCCGGCCTCCAAAACGGCGTGCCGCGGGAAAACCGGGCCGGATCCGGCCTCCGAAACGGCGTGCCGTGGAAAAACCGGGCCGGATCCGGCCTCCGAAACGGCGTGCCGCGGAAAAAACCGGGCCGGATCCGGCCTCCGAAACGGCGTGCCGCGGAAAAACCGGGCCAGATCTGGCCTCCGAAACGGCGTGCCGTGGAAAAACCGGGCCGGATCCGGCCTCGGAAACGGCGTGCCGCGGAAAAACCAGGCCGGATCCGGCCTCCGAAACGGCGTGCCGCGGAAAAACCCGGGCCGGAAACGGCGTGCCGCGGAAAAACCGGGCCGGATACGGCCTCCGAAACGGCGTGCCGCGGAAAAACCGGGCCAGATCCGGCCTCCGAAATGGCGTGCCGCGGAAAAACCGGGCCGGAAACGGCGTGCCGCGGAAAAACCGGGCCGGATCCGGCCTCCGAAACGGCGTGCCGCGGAAAAACCGGGCCGGAAACAGCGTGCCGCGGAAAAACCGGGCCGGATCCGGCCTCCGAAACGGCGTTGCCGCGGAAAAAAACGGGCCGGAAACGGCGTGCCGCGGAAAAACCGGGCCGGAAACGGCCTCCGAAACGGCGTGCCGTGGAAAAAACCGGGCCGGATCCGGCCTCCGAAACGGCGTGCCGCGGAAAAACCGGGCCGGATCCGGCCTCTGAAACGGCGTGCCGCGGAAAAAACCGGGCCGGAAACGGCGTGCCGCGGAAAAAAACCGGGCCGGATCCGGCCTCCGAAACGGCGTGCCGCGGAAAAACCGGGCCGGATCCGGCCTCGAAACGGCGTGCCGCGGAAAAACCGGGCCGGATCCGGCCTCCGAAACGGCGTGCCGCGGAAAAACCGGGCCGGAAACGGCGTGCCGCGGAAAAACCGGGCCGGATCCGGCCTCCGAAACGGCGTGCCGTGGAAAAACCGGGCCGGATCCGGCCTCCGAAACGGCGTGCCTCGGAAAAACCGGGCTGGAAACGGCGTGCCGCGGAAAAACCTGGCCGGAAACGGCGTGCCGCGGAAAAACCGCGCCGGAAACGGCCTCCGAAACGGCGTGCCGCGGAAAAACCGGGCCAGAAACGGCGTGCCGCGGAAAAACCGGGCCAGATCCGGCCTCCGAAACGGCGTGCCGCGGAAAAACCGGGCCGGAAACGGCGTGCCGCGGAAAAACCGGGCCGGATCCGGCCTCCGAAACGGCGTGCCGCGGAAAAACCGGGCCAGATCCGGCCTCCGAAACGGCGTGCCGCGGAAAAACCGGGCCGGATCCGGCCTCCGAAACGGCGTGCCGCGGAAAAACCGGGCCAGATCCGGCCTCCGAAACGGCGTGCCGCGGAAAAACCGGGCCGGATCCGGCCTCCGAAACGGCGTGCCGCGGAAAAACCGGGCCGGATCCGGCCTCCGAAACGGCGTGCCGCGGAAAAACCGGGCCGGAAACGGCATGCCGCGGAAAAAAACGGGCCAGATCCGGCCTCCGAAACAGCGTGCCGCGGAAAAACCGGGCCGGAAACGGCGTGCCGCGGAAAAACCGGGCCGGATCCGGCCTCCGAAACGGCGTGCCGCGGCAAAACCGGGCCGGAAACGGCCTCCGAAACGGCGTGCCGCGGAAAAACCGGGCCAGAAACGGCGTGCCGCGGAAAAACCGGGCCGGAAACAGCGTGCCGCGGAAAAACCGGGCCGGATCCGGCCTCTGAAACGGCGTGCCGCGGAAAAACCGGGCCGGATCCGGCCTCCGAAACGGCGTGCC
Source organism: Phalacrocorax aristotelis (assembly GCF_949628215.1). Classification (NCBI taxonomy): domain Eukaryota; kingdom Metazoa; phylum Chordata; class Aves; order Suliformes; family Phalacrocoracidae; genus Phalacrocorax; species Phalacrocorax aristotelis. Next base: position 18,337 of record NW_027441149.1, on the reverse strand, counting down.
GCGGAAAAACCGGGCCAGAAACGGCGTGCCGCGGAAAAACCGGGCCGGAAACGGCGTGCCGCGGAAAAACCGGGCCGGATCCGGCCTCCGAAACGGCGTGCCGCGGAAAAACCGGGCCGGATCCGGCCTCCGAAACGGCGTGCCGCGGAAAAACCGGGCCGGAAACGGCGTGCCGCGGAAAAACCGGGCCGGATCCGGCCTCCGAAACGGCGTGCCGCGGAAAAACCGGGCCGGATCCGGCCTCCGAAACGGCGTGCCGCGGAAAAACCGGGCCGGAAACGGCGTGCCGCGGAAAAACCGGGCCGGATCCGGCCTCCGAAACGGCGTGCCGCGGAAAAACCGGGCCGGAAACAGCGTGCCGCGGAAAAACCGGGCCGGATCCGGCCTCCGAAACGGCGTGCCGCGGAAAAAAACGGGCCGGAAACGGCGTGCCGCGGAAAAACCGGGCCGGAAACGGCCTCCGAAACGGCGTGCCGCGGAAAAACCGGGCCGGATCCGGCCTCCGAAACGGCGTGCCGCGGAAAAACCGGGCCGGATCCGGCCTCCGAAACGGCGTGCCGCGGAAAAACCGGGCCGGAAACGGCGTGCCGCGGAAAAACCGGGCCGGATCCGGCCTCCGAAACGGCGTGCCGTGGAAAAACCGGGCCGGATCCGGCCTCCGAAACGGCGTGCCTCGGAAAAACCGGGCTGGAAACGGCGTGCCGCGGAAAAACCGGGCCGGAAACGGCGTGCCGCGGAAAAACCGCGCCGGAAACGGCCTCCGAAACGGCGTGCCGCGGAAAAAACCGGGCCAGAAACGGCGTGCCGCGGAAAAACCGGGCCAGATCCGGCCTCCGAAACGGCGTGCCGCGGAAAAACCGGGCCGGAAACGGCGTGCCGCGGAAAAACCGGGCCGGATCCGGCCTCCGAAACGGCGTGCCGCGGAAAAACCGGGCCGGAAACGGCGTGCCGCGGAAAAACCGGGCCGGATCCGGCCTCCGAAACGGCGTGCCGCGGAAAAACCGGGCCGGAAACGGCCTCCGAAACGGCGTGCCGCGGAAAAACCGGGCCAGAAACGGCGTGCCGCGGAAAAACCGGGCCGGAAACAGCGTGCCGCGGAAAAACCGGGCCGGATCCGGCCTCTGAAACGGCGTGCCGCGGAAAAACCGGGCCGGATCCGGCCTCCGAAACGGCGTGCCGCGGAAAAACCGGGCCAGAAACGGCGTGCCGCGGAAAAACCGGGCCGGAAACGGCGTGCCGCGGAAAAACCGGGCCGGATCCGGCCTCCGAAACGGCGTGCCGCGGAAAAACCGGGCCGGATCCGGCCTCCGAAACGGCGTGCCGCGGAAAAACCGGGCCGGAAACGGCGTGCCGTGGAAAAACCGGGCCGGATCCGGCCTCCGAAACGGCGTGCCGCGGAAAAACCGGGCCGGAAACGGCGTGCCGCGGAAAAACCGGGCCGGATCCGGCCTCCAAAACGGCGTGCCGCGGAAAAACCGGGCCAGATCCGGCCTCCGAAACGGCGTGCCGCGGAAAAAACCGGGCCGGAAACGGCGTGCCGCGGAAAAACCGGGCCGGATCCGGCCTCCGAAACGGCGTGCCGCGGAAAAACCGGGCCGGATCCGGCCTCCGAAACGGCGTGCCGCGGAAAAACCTGGCCGGAAACGGCGTGCCGCGGAAAAACCGGGCCAGATCCGGCCTCCGAAACGGCGTGCCGCGGAAAAACCGGGCCGGAAACGGCGTGCCGCGGAAAAACCGGGCCGGATCCGGCCTCCGAAACGGCGTGCCGCGGAAAAACCGGGCCGGATCCGGCCTCCGAAACGGCGTGCCGCGGAAAAACCGGGCCGGAAACGGCGTGCCGCGGAAAAACCGGGCCGGATCCGGCCTCCGAAACGGCGTGCCGCGGAAAAACCGGGCCGGATCCGGCCTCCGAAACGGCGTGCCGCGGAAAAACCGGGCCAGAAACGGCGTGCCGCGGAAAAACCGGGCCAGATCCGGCCTCCGAAACGGCGTGCCGCGGAAAAAACCGGGCCGGAAACGGCGTGCCGCGTAAAAACCGGGCCGGATCCGGCCTCCGAAACGGCGTGCCGCGGAAAAACCGGGCCGGATCCGGCCTCCGAAACGGCGTGCCGCGGAAAAACCGGGCCGGAAACGGCGTGCCGCGGAAAAACCGGGCCGGATCCGGCCTCCGAAACGGCGTGCCGCGGAAAAACCGGGCCGGATCCGGCCTCCGAAACGGCGTGCCGCGGAAAAACCGGGCCAGAAACGGCGTGCCGTGGAAAAACCGGGCCAGATCCGGCCTCCGAAACGGCGTGCCGCGGAAAAACCGGGCCGGAAACGGCGTGCCGCGGAAAAACTGGGCCAGATCCGGCCTCCGAAACGGCGTGCCGCGGAAAAACCGGGCCAGAAACGGCGTGCCGCGGAAAAACCGGGCCGGATCCGGCCTCCGAAACGGCGTGCCGTGGAAAAACCGGGCCGGATCCGGCCTCCGAAACGGCGTGCCGCGGAAAAACCGGGCCGGATCCGGCCTCCGAAACGGCGTGCCGCGGAAAAACCGGGCCGGATCCGGCCTCCGAAACGGCGTGCCGCGGAAAAACCGGGCCGGATCTGGCCTCCGAAACGGCGTGCCGTGGAAAAACCGGGCCGGATCCGGCCTCCGAAACGGCGTGCCGCGGAAAAACCGGGCCGGAAACGGCGTGCCGCGGAAAAACCGGGCCGGATCCGGCCTCCGAAACGGCGTGCCGCGGAAAAACCGGGCCGGATCCGGCCTCCGAAACGGCGTGCCGCGGAAAAACCAGGCCGGATCCGGCCTCCGAAACGGCGTGCCGCGGAAAAACCGGGCCGGAAACGGCGTGCCGCGGAAAAACCGGGCCGGATACGGCCTCCGAAACGGCGTGCCGCGGAAAAACCGGGCCAGATCCGGCATCCGAAATGGCGTGCCGCGGAAAAACCGGGCCGGAAACGGCGTGCCGCGGAAAAACCGGGCCGGATCCGGCCTCCGAAACGGCGTGCCGCGGAAAAACCGGGCCGGATCCGGCCTCCAAAACGGCGTGCCGCGGAAAAAACCGGGCCGGATCCGGCCTCCGAAACGGCGTGCCGCGGAAAAACCGAGCCGGAAACGGCGTGCCGCAGAAAAACCGGGCCGGAAACGGCGTGCCGCGGAAAAACCGGGCCGGATCCGGCCTCCGAAACGGCGTGCCGCGGAAAAAACCGGGCCGGAAACAGCGTGCCGCGGAAAAACCGGGCCGGATCCGGCCTCCGAAACGGCGTGCCGCGGAAAAACCGGGCCGGAAACGGCGTGCCGCGGAAAAACCGGGCCGGAAACGGCCTCCGAAACGGCGTGCCGTGGAAAAACCGGGCCGGATCCGGCCTCCGAAACGGCGTGCCGCGGAAAAACCGGGCCGGATCCGGCCTCTGAAACGGCGTGCCGCGGAAAAACCGGGCCGGAAACGGCGTGCCGCGGAAAAACCGGGCCGGATCCGGCCTCCGAAACGGCGTGCCGCGGAAAAACCGGGCCGGATCCGGCCTCCGAAACGGCGTGCCGCGGAAAAACCGGGCCGGAAACGGCGTGCCGCGGAAAAACCGGGCCGGATCCGGCCTCCGAAACGGCGTGCCGTGGAAAAACCGGGCCGGATCCGGCCTCCGAAACGGCGTGCCTCGGAAAAACCGGGCTGGAAACGGCGTGCCGCGGAAAAACCGGGCCGGAAACGGCGTGCCGCGGAAAAACCGCGCCGGAAACGGCCTCCGAAACGGCGTGCCGCGGAAAAACCGGGCCAGAAACGGCGTGCCGCGGAAAAACCGGGCCAGATCCGGCCTCCGAAACGGCGTGCCGCGGAAAAACCGGGCCGGAAACGGCGTGCCGCGGAAAAACCGGGCCGGATCCGGCCTCCGAAACGGCGTGCCGCGGAAAAACCGGGCCAGATCCGGCCTCCGAAACGGCGTGCCGCGGAAAAACCGGGCCGGATCCGGCCTCCGAAACGGCGTGCCGCGGAAAAACCGGGCCAGATCCGGCCTCCGAAACGGCGTGCCGCGGAAAAACCGGGCCGGATCCGGCCTCCGAAACGGCGTGCCGCGGAAAAACCGGGCCGGATCCGGCCTCCGAAACGGCATGCCGCGGAAAAACCGGGCCGGAAACGGCATGCCGCGGAAAAACCGGGCCAGATCCGGCCTCCGAAACAGCGTGCCGCGGAAAAACCGGGCCGGAAACGGCGTGCCGCGGAAAAACCGGGCTGGATCCGGCCTCCGAAACGGCGTGCCGCGGCAAAACCGGGCCGGAAACGGCGTGCCGCGGAAAAACCGGGCCGGATCCGGCCTCCGAAACGGCGTGCCGCGGAAAAACCGGGCCGGAAACGGCGTGCCGCGGAAAAACCGGGTCGGAAACGGCGTGCCGCGGAAAAACCGGGCCGGATCCGGCCTCCGAAACGGCGTGCCGTGGAAAAACCAGGCCGGAAACGGCGTGCCGCGGAAAAACCGGGCCGGATCCGGCCTCCGAAACGGCGTGCCGCGGAAAAACCGGGCCGGATCCGGCCTCCGAAACGGCGTGCCGCGGAAAAACCGGGCCGGATCCGGCCTCCGAAACGGCGTGCCGCGGAAAAACCGGGCCGGATCCGGCCTCCGAAACGGCGTGCCGCGGAAAAACCGGGCCGGATCCGGCCTCCGAAACGGCGTGCCGCGGAAAAAACCGGGCCGGAAACGGCATGCCGCGGAAAAACCGGGCCAGATCCGGCCTCCGAAACGGCGTGCCGCGGAAAAACCGGGCCGGAAACGGCGTGCCGCGGAAAAACCGGGCCGGATCCGGCCTCCGAAACGGCGTGCCGCGGAAAACCCGGGCCGGAAACGGCGTGCCGCGGAAAAACCGGGCCGGATCCGGCCTCCGAAACGGCGTGCCGTGGAAAAACCGGGCCGGATCCGGCCTCCGAAACGGCGTGCCGCGGAAAAACCGGGCCGGAAACGGCGTGCCGCGGAAAAACCGGGCCGGATCCGTCCTCCGAAACGGCGTGCCGCGGAAAAACCGGGCCGGAAACGGCGTGCCGCGGAAAAACCGGGCCGGATCCGGCCTCTGAAACGGCGTGCCGCGGAAAAACCGGGCCGGATCCGGCCTCTGAAATGGCGTGCCGCGGAAAAACCGGGCCGGATCCGGCCTCCGAAACGGCGTGCCGCGGAAAAACCGGGCCGGATCCGGCCTCCGAAACGGCGTGCCGCGGAAAAACCGGGCCGGAAACGGCGTGCCGCGGAAAAACCGGGCCAGATCCGGCCTCCGAAACGGCGTGCCGCGGAAAAACCGGGCCGGAAACAGCGTGCCGCGGAAAAACCGGGCCGGATCCGGCCTCCGAAACCGCGTGCCGCGGAAAAACCGGGCCGGATCCGGCCTCCGAAACGGCGTGCCGTGGAAAAACCGGGCCAGAAACGGCGTGCCGCGGAAAAACCGGGCCAGATCCGGCCTCCGAAACGGCGTGCCGCGGAAAAACCGGGCCGGAAACGGCGTGCCGCGGAAAAACCGGGCCGGATCCGGCCTCCGAAACGGCGTGCCGCGGAAAAACCGGGCCGGATCCGGCCTCCGAAACGGCGTGCCGCGGAAAAACCGGCCGGATCCGGCCTCCGAAACGGCGTGCCGCGGAAAAACCGGGCCGGAAACGGCGTGCCGCGGAAAAACCGGGCCGGATCCGGCCTCCGAAACGGCGTGCCGCGGAAAAACCGGGCCGGAAACGGCGTGCCGCGGAAAAACCGGGCCAGATCCGGCCTCCGAAACGGCGTGCCGTGGAAAAACCGGGCCGGAAACGGCGTGCCGCGGAAAAACCGGGCCGGATCCGGCCTCTGAAACGGCGTGCCGCGGAAAAACCGGCCGGATCCGGCCTCTGAAACGGCGTGCCGCGGAAAAACCGGGCCGGAAACGGCGTGCCGCGGAAAAACCGGGCCGGATCCGGCCTCCGAAACGGCGTGCCGTGGAAAAACCGGGCCGGATCCGGCCTCCGAAACGGCGTGCCGCTGAAAAACCGGGCCGGAAACGGCGTGCCGCGGAAAAACCGGGCCGGAAACGGCCTCCGAAACGGCGTGCCGCGGAAAAACCGGGCCGGATCCGGCCTCCGAAACGGCGTGCCGCGGAAAAACCGGGCCGGATTCGGCCTCCGAAACGGCGTGCCGCGGAAAAACCGGGCCGGAAACGGCCTCCGAAATGGCGTGCCGCGGAAAAACCGGGCCAGATCCGGCCTCCGAAACGGCGTGCCGCGGAAAAACCGGGCCGGATCCGGCCTCCGAAACGGCGTGCCGCGGAAAAACCGGGCCAGATCCGGCCTCCGAAACGGCGTGCCGCGGAAAAACCGGGCCGGAAACGGCGTGCCGCGGAAAAACCGGGCCGGAAACGGCCTCCGAAACGGCGTGCCGTGGAAAAACCGGGCCGGATCCGGCCTCCGAAATGGCGTGCCGCGGAAAAACCGGGCCGGATCCGGCCTCTGAAACGGCGTGCCGCGGAAAAACCGGGCCGGAAACGGCGTGCTGCGGAAAAACCGGGCCGGATCCGGCCTCCGAAACGGCGTGCCGCGGAAAAACCGGGCCGGATCCGGCCTCCAAAACGGCGTGCCGTGGAAAAACCGGGCCGGATCCGGCCTCCGAAACGGCGTGCCGCGGAAAATCCGGGCCGGAAACGGCGTGCCGCGGAAAAACCGGGCCGGATCCGGCCTCCGAAACGGCGTGCCGCGGAAAAACCGGGCCGGAAACGGCGTGCCGCGGAAAAACCGGGCCGGATCCGGCCTCCGAAACGGCGTGCCGCGGAAAAACCGGGCCGGATCCGGCCTCCGAAACGGCGTGCCGCGGAAAAACCGGGCCGGAAACGGCGTGCCGCGGAAAAACCGGGCCGGATCCGGCCTCCGAAACGGCGTGCCGCGGAAAAACCGGGCCGGATCCGGCCTCCGAAACGGCGTGCCGCGGAAAAACCGGGCCAGAAACGGCGTGCCGTGGAAAAACCGGGCCAGATCCGGCCTCCGAAACGGCGTGCCGCGGAAAAACCGGGCCGGAAACGGCGTGCCGCGGAAAAACCGGGCCAGATCCGGCCTCCGAAACGGCGTGCCGCGGAAAAACCGGGCCGGAAACGGCGTGCCGCGGAAAAACCGGGCCGGATCCGGCCTCCAAAACGGCGTGCCGTGGAAAAACCGGGCCGGATCCGGCCTCCGAAACGGCGTGCCGCGGAAAATCCGGGCCGGAAACGGCGTGCCGCGGAAAAACCGGGCCGGATCCGGCCTCCGAAACGGCGTGCCGCGGAAAAACCGGGCCGGAAACGGCGTGCCGCGGAAAAACCGGGCCGGATCCGGCCTCCGAAACGGCGTGCCGCGGAAAAACCGGGCCGGATCCGGCCTCCGAAACGGCGTGCCGCGGAAAAACCGGGCCGGAAACGGCGTGCCGCGGAAAAACCGGGCCGGATCCGGCCTCCGAAACGGCGTGCCGCGGAAAAACCGGGCCGGATCCGGCCTCCGAAACGGCGTGCCGCGGAAAAACAGGCCAGAAACGGCGTGCCGTGGAAAAACCGGGCCAGATCCGGCCTCCGAAACGGCGTGCCGCGGAAAAACCGGGCCGGAAACGGCGTGCCGCGGAAAAACCGGGCCAGATCCGGCCTCCGAAACGGCGTGCCGCGGAAAAACCGGGCCGGATCCGGCCTCCGAAACGGCGTGCCGCGGAAAAACCGGGCCAGATCCGGCCTCCGAAACGGCGTGCCGCGGAAAAACCGGGCCGGATCCGGCCTCTGAAACGGCGTGCCGCGGAAAAACCGGCCGGATCCGGCCTCTGAAACGGCGTGCCGCGGAAAAACCGGGCCGGAAACGGCCTCCGAAATGGCGTGCCGCGGAAAAACCGGGCCAGATCCGGCCTCCGAAACGGCGTGCCGCGGAAAAACCGGGCCGGATCCGGCCTCCGAAACGGCGTGCCGCGGAAAAACCGGGCCAGATCCGGCCTCCGAAACGGCGTGCCGCGGAAAAACCGGGCCGGAAACGGCGTGCCGCGGAAAAACCGGGCCGGAAACGGCCTCCGAAACGGCGTGCCGTGGAAAAACCGGGCCGGATCCGGCCTCCGAAATGGCGTGCCGCGGAAAAACCGGGCCGGATCCGGCCTCTGAAACGGCGTGCCGCGGAAAAACCGGGCCGGAAACGGCGTGCTGCGGAAAAACCGGGCCGGATCCGGCCTCCGAAACGGCGTGCCGCGGAAAAACCGGGCCGGATCCGGCCTCCAAAACGGCGTGCCGTGGAAAAACCGGGCCGGATCCGGCCTCCGAAACGGCGTGCCGCGGAAAATCCGGGCCGGAAACGGCGTGCCGCGGAAAAACCGGGCCGGATCCGGCCTCCGAAACGGCGTGCCGCGGAAAAACCGGGCCGGAAACGGCGTGCCGCGGAAAAACCGGGCCGGATCCGGCCTCCGAAACGGCGTGCCGCGGAAAAACCGGGCCGGATCCGGCCTCCGAAACGGCGTGCCGCGGAAAAACCGGGCCGGAAACGGCGTGCCGCGGAAAAACCGGGCCGGATCCGGCCTCCGAAACGGCGTGCCGCGGAAAAACCGGGCCGGATCCGGCCTCCGAAACGGCGTGCCGCGGAAAAACCGGGCCAGAAACGGCGTGCCGTGGAAAAACCGGGCCAGATCCGGCCTCCGAAACGGCGTGCCGCGGAAAAACCGGGCCGGAAACGGCGTGCCGCGGAAAAACCGGGCCAGATCCGGCCTCCGAAACGGCGTGCCGCGGAAAAACCGGGCCGGAAACGGCGTGCCGCGGAAAAACCGGGCCGGATCCGGCCTCCAAAACGGCGTGCCGTGGAAAAACCGGGCCGGATCCGGCCTCCGAAACGGCGTGCCGCGGAAAATCCGGGCCGGAAACGGCGTGCCGCGGAAAAACCGGGCCGGATCCGGCCTCCGAAACGGCGTGCCGCGGAAAAACCGGGCCGGAAACGGCGTGCCGCGGAAAAACCGGGCCGGATCCGGCCTCCGAAACGGCGTGCCGCGGAAAAACCGGGCCGGATCCGGCCTCCGAAACGGCGTGCCGCGGAAAAACCGGGCCGGAAACGGCGTGCCGCGGAAAAACCGGGCCGGATCCGGCCTCCGAAACGGCGTGCCGCGGAAAAACCGGGCCGGATCCGGCCTCCGAAACGGCGTGCCGCGGAAAAACAGGCCAGAAACGGCGTGCCGTGGAAAAACCGGGCCAGATCCGGCCTCCGAAACGGCGTGCCGCGGAAAAACCGGGCCGGAAACGGCGTGCCGCGGAAAAACCGGGCCAGATCCGGCCTCCGAAACGGCGTGCCGCGGAAAAACCGGGCCGGATCCGGCCTCCGAAACGGCGTGCCGCGGAAAAACCGGGCCAGATCCGGCCTCCGAAACGGCGTGCCGCGGAAAAACCGGGCCGGATCCGGCCTCTGAAACGGCGTGCCGCGGAAAAACCGGCCGGATCCGGCCTCTGAAACGGCGTGCCGCGGAAAAACCGGCCGGATCCGGCCTCTGAAACGGCGTGCCGCGGAAAAACCGGGCCGGAAACGGCGTGCCGCGGAAAAACCGGGCCGGATCCGGCCTCCGAAACGGCGTGCCGTGGAAAAACCGGGCCGGATCCGGCCTCCGAAACGGCGTGCCGCTGAAAAACCGGGCCGGAAACGGCGTGCCGCGGAAAAACCGGGCCGGAAACGGCCTCCGAAACGGCGTGCCGCGGAAAAACCGGGCCGGATCCGGCCTCCGAAACGGCGTGCCGCGGAAAAACCGGGCCGGATTCGGCCTCCGAAACGGCGTGCCGCGGAAAAACCGGGCCGGAAACGGCCTCCGAAATGGCGTGCCGCGGAAAAACCGGGCCAGATCCGGCCTCCGAAACGGCGTGCCGCGGAAAAACCGGGCCGGATCCGGCCTCCGAAACGGCGTGCCGCGGAAAAACCGGGCCAGATCCGGCCTCCGAAACGGCGTGCCGCGGAAAAACCGGGCCGGAAACGGCGTGCCGCGGAAAAACCGGGACGGAAACGGCCTCTGAAACGGCGTGCCGTGGAAAAACCGGGCCGGATCCGGCCTCCGAAATGGCGTGCCGCGGAAAAACCGGTCCGGATCCGGCCTCTGAAACGGCGTGCCGCGGAAAAAACCGGGCCGGAAACGGCGTGCTGCGGAAAAACCGGGCCGGATCCGGCCTCCGAAACGGCGTGCCGCGGAAAAACCGGGCCGGATCCGGCCTCCAAAACGGCGTGCCGTGGAAAAACCGGGCCGGATCCGGCCTCCGAAACGGCGTGCCGCGGAAAATCCGGGCCGGAAACGGCGTGCCGCGGAAAAACCGGGCCGGATCCGGCCTCCGAAACGGCGTGCCGCGGAAAAACCGGGCCGGAAACGGCGTGCCGCGGAAAAACCGGGCCGGATCCGGCCTCCGAAACGGCGTGCCGCGGAAAAAACCGGGCCGGATCCGGCCTCCGAAACGGCGTGCCGCGGAAAAACCGGGCCGGAAACGGCGTGCCGCGGAAAAACCGGGCCGGATCCGGCCTCCGAAACGGCGTGCCGCGGAAAAACCGGGCCGGATCCGGCCTCCGAAACGGCGTGCCGCGGAAAAAACCGGGCCAGAAACGGCGTGCCGTGGAAAAACCGGGCCAGATCCGGCCTCCGAAACGGCGTGCCGCGGAAAAACCGGGCCGGAAACGGCGTGCCGCGGAAAAACCGGGCCAGATCCGGCCTCCGAAACGGCGTGCCGCGGAAAAACCGGGCCGGAAACGGCGTGCCGCGGAAAAACCGGGCCGGATCCGGCCTCCGAAACGGCGTGCCGCGGAAAAACCGGGCCGGATCCGGCCTCTGAAACGGCGTGCCGCGGAAAAACCGGGCCGGAAACGGCGTGCCGCGGAAAAACCGGGCCGGATCCGGCCTCCGAAACGGCGTGCCGCGGAAAAACCGGGCCAGATCCGGCCTCCGAAACGGCGTGCCGCGGAAAAACCGGGCCGGATCCGGCCTCCAAAACGGCGTGCCGTGGAAAAACCGGGCCGGATCCGGCCTCCGAAACGGCGTGCCGCGGAAAATCCGGGCCGGAAACGGCGTGCCGCGGAAAAACCGGGCCGGATCCGGCCTCCGAAACGGCGTGCCGCGGAAAAACCGGGCCGGATCCGGCCTCCGAAACGGCGTGCCGCGGAAAAACAGGCCAGAAACGGCGTGCCGTGGAAAAACCGGGCCAGATCCGGCCTCCGAAACGGCGTGCCGCGGAAAAACCGGGCCGGAAACGGCGTGCCGCGGAAAAACCGGGCCAGATCCGGCCTCCGAAACGGCGTGCCGCGGAAAAACCGGGCCGGATCCGGCCTCCGAAACGGCGTGCCGCGGAAAAACCGGGCCAGATCCGGCCTCCGAAACGGCGTGCCGCGGAAAAACCGGGCCGGATCCGGCCTCTGAAACGGCGTGCCGCGGAAAAACCGGCCGGATCCGGCCTCTGAAACGGCGTGCCGCGGAAAAACCGGCCGGATCCGGCCTCTGAAACGGCGTGCCGCGGAAAAACCGGGCCGGAAACGGCGTGCCGCGGAAAAACCGGGCCGGATCCGGCCTCCGAAACGGCGTGCCGTGGAAAAACCGGGCCGGATCCGGCCTCCGAAACGGCGTGCCGCTGAAAAACCGGGCCGGAAACGGCGTGCCGCGGAAAAACCGGGCCGGAAACGGCCTCCGAAACGGCGTGCCGCGGAAAAACCGGGCCGGATCCGGCCTCCGAAACGGCGTGCCGCGGAAAAACCGGGCCGGATTCGGCCTCCGAAACGGCGTGCCGCGGAAAAACCGGGCCGGAAACGGCCTCCGAAATGGCGTGCCGCGGAAAAACCGGGCCAGATCCGGCCTCCGAAACGGCGTGCCGCGGAAAAACCGGGCCGGATCCGGCCTCCGAAACGGCGTGCCGCGGAAAAACCGGGCCAGATCCGGCCTCCGAAACGGCGTGCCGCGGAAAAACCGGGCCGGAAACGGCGTGCCGCGGAAAAACCGGGACGGAAACGGCCTCCGAAACGGCGTGCCGTGGAAAAACCGGGCCGGATCCGGCCTCCGAAATGGCGTGCCGCGGAAAAACCGGGCCGGATCCGGCCTCTGAAACGGCGTGCCGCGGAAAAACCGGGCCGGAAACGGCGTGCTGCGGAAAAACCGGGCCGGATCCGGCCTCCGAAACGGCGTGCCGCGGAAAAACCGGGCCGGATCCGGCCTCCAAAACGGCGTGCCGTGGAAAAACCGGGCCGGATCCGGCCTCCGAAACGGCGTGCCGCGGAAAATCCGGGCCGGAAACGGCGTGCCGCGGAAAAACCGGGCCGGATCCGGCCTCCGAAACGGCGTGCCGCGGAAAAACCGGGCCGGAAACGGCGTGCCGCGGAAAAACCGGGCCGGATCCGGCCTCCGAAACGGCGTGCCGCGGAAAAACCGGGCCGGATCCGGCCTCCGAAACGGCGTGCCGCGGAAAAACCGGGCCGGAAACGGCGTGCCGCGGAAAAACCGGGCCGGATCCGGCCTCCGAAACGGCGTGCCGCGGAAAAACCGGGCCGGATCCGGCCTCCGAAACGGCGTGCCGCGGAAAAACCGGGCCAGAAACGGCGTGCCGTGGAAAAACCGGGCCAGATCCGGCCTCCGAAACGGCGTGCCGCGGAAAAACCGGGCCGGAAACGGCGTGCCGCGGAAAAACCGGGCCAGATCCGGCCTCCGAAACGGCGTGCCGCGGAAAAACCGGGCCGGAAACGGCGTGCCGCGGAAAAACCGGGCCGGATCCGGCCTCCGAAACGGCGTGCCGCGGAAAAACCGGGCCGGATCCGGCCTCTGAAACGGCGTGCCGCGGAAAAACCGGGCCGGAAACGGCGTGCCGCGGAAAAACCGGGCCGGATCCGGCCTCCGAAACGGCGTGCCGCGGAAAAACCGGGCCAGATCCGGCCTCCGAAACGGCGTGCCGCGGAAAAACCGGGCCGGATCCGGCCTCCAAAACGGCGTGCCGTGGAAAAACCGGGCCGGATCCGGCCTCCGAAACGGCGTGCCGCGGAAAATCCGGGCCGGAAACGGCGTGCCGCGGAAAAACCGGGCCGGATCCGGCCTCCGAAACGGCGTGCCGCGGAAAAACCGGGCCGGAAACGGCGTGCCGCGGAAAAACCGGGCCGGATCCGGCCTCCGAAACGGCGTGCCGCGGAAAAACCGGGCCGGATCCGGCCTCCGAAACGGCGTGCCGCGGAAAAACCGGGCCGGAAACGGCGTGCCGCGGAAAAACCGGGCCGGATCCGGCCTCCGAAACGGCGTGCCGCGGAAAAACCGGGCCGGATCCGGCCTCCGAAACGGCGTGCCGCGGAAAAACAGGCCAGAAACGGCGTGCCGTGGAAAAACCGGGCCAGATCCGGCCTCCGAAACGGCGTGCCGCGGAAAAACCGGGCCGGAAACGGCGTGCCGCGGAAAAACCGGGCCAGATCCGGCCTCCGAAACGGCGTGCCGCGGAAAAACCGGGCCGGATCCGGCCTCCGAAACGGCGTGCCGCGGAAAAACCGGGCCAGATCCGGCCTCCGAAACGGCGTGCCGCGGAAAAACCGGGCCGGAAACGGCGTGCCGCGGAAAAACCGGGCCGGAAACGGCCTCCGAAACGGCGTGCCGTGGAAAAACCGGGCCGGATCCGGCCTCCGAAATGGCGTGCCGCGGAAAAACCGGGCCGGATCCGGCCTCTGAAACGGCGTGCCGCGGAAAAACCGGGCCGGAAACGGCGTGCCGCGGAAAAACCGGGCCAGATCCGGCCTCCGAAACGGCGTGCCGCGGAAAAACCGGGCCGGATCCGGCCTCCGAAACGGCGTGCCGCGGAAAAACCGGGCCAGATCCGGCCTCCGAAACGGCGTGCCGCGGAAAAACCGGGCCGGAAACGGCGTGCCGCGGAAAAACCGGGCCGGAAACGGCCTCCGAAACGGCGTGCCGTGGAAAAACCGGGCCGGATCCGGCCTCCGAAATGGCGTGCCGCGGAAAAACCGGGCCGGATCCGGCCTCTGAAACGGCGTGCCGCGGAAAAACCGGGCCGGAAACGGCGTGCCGCGGAAAAACCGGGCCGGATCCGGCCTCCGAAACGGCGTGCCGCGGAAAAACCGGGCCGGATCCGGCCTCCAAAACGGCGTGCCGTGGAAAAACCGGGCCGGATCCGGCCTCCGAAACGGCGTGCCGCGGAAAATCCGGGCCGGAAACGGCGTGCCGCGGAAAAACCGGGCCGGATCCGGCCTCCGAAACGGCGTGCCGCGGAAAAAACCGGGCCGGAAACGGCGTGCCGCGGAAAAACCGGGCCGGATCCGGCCTCCGAAACGGCGTGCCGCGGAAAAACCGGGCCGGATCCGGCCTCCGAAACGGCGTGCCGCGGAAAAAACCGGGCCGGAAACGGCATGCCGCGGAAAAACCGGGCCGGATCCGGCCTCCGAAACGGCGTGCCGCGGAAAAACCGGGCCGGATCCGGCCTCCGAAACGGCGTGCCGCGGAAAAACCGGGCCAGAAACGGCGTGCCGTGGAAAAACCGGGCCAGATCCGGCCTCCGAAACGGCGTGCCGCGGAAAAACCGGGCCGGAAACGGCGTGCCGCGGAAAAACCGGGCCAGATCCGGCCTCCGAAACGGCGTGCCGCGGAAAAACCGGGCCGGAAACGGCGTGCCGCGGAAAAACCGGGCCGGATCCGGCCTCCGAAACGGCGTGCCGTGGAAAAACCGGGCCGGATCCGGCCTCCGAAACGGCGTGCCGCGGAAAAACCGGGCCGGATCCGGCCTCCGAAACGGCGTGCCGCGGAAAAACCGGGCCGGATCCGGCCTCCGAAACGGCGTGCCGCGGAAAAACCGGGCCGGATCTGGCCTCCGAAACGGCGTGCCGTGGAAAAACCGGGCCGGATCCGGCCTCCGAAACGGCGTGCCGCGGAAAAACCGGGTCGGAAACGGCGTGCCGCGGAAAAACCGGGCCGGATCCGGCCTCCGAAACGGCGTGCCGTGGAAAAACCAGGCCGGAAACGGCGTGCCGCGGAAAAACCGGGCCGGATCCGGCCTCCGAAACGGCGTGCCGCGGAAAAACCGGGCCAGATCCGGCCTCCGAAACGGCGTGCCGCGGAAAAACCGGGCCGGATCCGGCCTCCGAAACGGCGTGCCGCGGAAAAACCGGGCCAGATCCGGCCTCCGAAACGGCGTGCCGCGGAAAAACCGGGCCGGATCCGGCCTCCGAAACGGCGTGCCGCGGAAAAACCGGGCCGGAAACGGCGTGCCGCGGAAAAAACCGGGCCGGATCCGGCCTCCGAAACGGCGTGCCGTGGAAAAAACCGGGCCGGATCCGGCCTCCGAAACGGCGTGCCGCGGAAAAAACCGGGCCGGAAACGGCGTGCCGCGGAAAAACCGGGCCGGATCCGTCCTCCGAAACGGCGTGCCGCGGAAAAACCGGGCCGGAAACGGCGTGCCGCGGAAAAACCGGGCCGGATCCGGCCTCTGAAACGGCGTGCCGCGGAAAAACCGGGCCGGATCCGGCCTCCGAAATGGCGTGCCGCGGAAAAACCGGGCCGGATCCGGCCTCCGAAACGGCGTGCCGCGGAAAAACCGGGCCGGATCCGGCCTCCGAAACGGCGTGCCGCGGAAAAACCGGGCCGGAAACGGCGTGCCGCGGAAAAACCGGGCCAGATCCGGCCTCCGAAACGGCGTGCCGCGGAAAAACCGGGCCGGAAACAGCGTGCCGCGGAAAAACCGGGCCGGATCCGGCCTCCGAAACCGCGTGCCGCGGAAAAACCGGGCCGGATCCGGCCTCCGAAACGGCGTGCCGTGGAAAAACCGGGCCAGAAACGGCGTGCCGCGGAAAAACCGGGCCAGATCCGGCCTCCGAAACGGCGTGCCGCGGAAAAACCGGGCCGGAAACGGCGTGCCGCGGAAAAACCGGGCCGGATCCGGCCTCCGAAACGGCGTGCCGCGGAAAAAACCGGGCCGGATCCGGCCTCCGAAACGGCGTGCCGCGGAAAAAACCGGGCCGGATCCGGCCTCCGAAACGGCGTGCCGCGGAAAAAAAACCGGGCCGGAAACGGCGTGCCGCGGAAAAAACCGGGCCGGATCCGGCCTCCGAAACGGCGTGCCGCGGAAAAAACCGGGCCGGAAACGGCGTGCCGCGGAAAAACCGGGCCAGATCCGGCCTCCGAAACGGCGTGCCGTGGAAAAACCGGGCCGGAAACGGCGTGCCGCGGAAAAACCGGGCCGGATCCGGCCTCTGAAACGGCGTGCCGCGGAAAAACCGGGCCGGATCCGGCCTCTGAAACGGCGTGCCGCGGAAAAAACCGGCCGGATCCGGCCTCTGAAACGGCGTGCCGCGGAAAAACCGGCCGGATCCGGCCTCTGAAACGGCGTGCCGCGGAAAAACCGGGCCGGAAACGGCGTGCCGCGGAAAAACCGGGCCGGAAACGGCCTCCGAAACGGCGTGCCGTGGAAAAACCGGGCCGGATCCGGCCTCCGAAATGGCGTGCCGCGGAAAAAACCGGGCCGGATCCGGCCTCTGAAACGGCGTGCCGCGGAAAAACCGGGCCGGAAACGGCGTGCCGCGGAAAAACCGGGCCGGATCCGGCCTCCGAAACGGCGTGCCGCGGAAAAAACCGGGCCGGATCCGGCCTCCAAAACGGCGTGCCGCGGAAAAACCGGGCCGGATCCGGCCTCCGAAACGGCGTGCCGCGGAAAAAACCGGGCCGGAAACGGCGTGCCGCGGAAAAACCGGGCCGGATCCGGCCTCCGAAACGGCGTGCCGCGGAAAAACCGGGCCGGAAACGGCGTGCCGCGGAAAAAACCGGGCCGGATCCGGCCTCCGAAACGGCGTGCCGCGGAAAAACCGGGCCGGATCCGGCCTCCGAAACGGCGTGCCGCGGAAAAACCGGGCCGGAAACAGCGTGCCGCGGAAAAAACCGGGCCGGATCCGGCCTCCGAAACGGCGTGCCGCGGAAAAAAACGGGCCGGAAACGGCGTGCCGCGGAAAAACCGGGCCGGATCCGGCCTCCGAAACGGCGTGCCGTGGAAAAACCGGGCCGGATCCGGCCTCCGAAACGGCGTGCCTCGGAAAAACCGGGCTGGAAACGGCGTGCCGCGGAAAAACCGGGCCGGAAACGGCGTGCCGCGGAAAAACCGCGCCGGAAACGGCCTCCGAAACGGCGTGCCGCGGAAAAACCGGGCCAGAAACGGCGTGCCGCGGAAAAACCGGGCCAGATCCGGCCTCCGAAACGGCGTGCCGCGGCAAAACCGGGCCGGAAACGGCGTGCCGCGGAAAAACCGGGCCGGATCCGGCCTCCGAAACGGCGTGCCGCGGAAAAACCGGGCCAGATCCGGCCTCCGAAACGGCGTGCCGCGGAAAAACCGGGCCGGATCCGGCCTCCGAAACGGCGTGCCGCGGAAAAACCGGGCCAGATCCGGCCTCCGAAACGGCGTGCCGCGGAAAAACCGGGCCGGATCCGGCCTCCGAAATGGCGTGCCGCGGAAAAACCGGGCCGGATCCGGCCTCCGAAACGGCATGCCGTGGAAAAACCGGGCCGGATCCGGCCTCCGAAACAGCGTGCCGCGGAAAAACCGGGCCGGAAACGGCGTGCCGCGGAAAAACCGGGCCGGATCCGGCCTCCGAAACGGCGTGCCGCGGGAAAACCGGGCCGGAAACGGCGTGCCGCGGAAAAACCGGGCCGGATCCGGCCTCCGAAACGGCGTGCCGCGGAAAAACCGGGCCGGAAACGGCGTGCCGCGGAAAAACCGGGCCGGATCCGGCCTTCGAAACGGCGTGCCGTGGAAAAACCGGGCCGGATCCGGCCTCCGAAACGGCGTGCCGCGGAAAAACCGGGCCGGAAACGGCGTGCCGCGGAAAAACCGGGCCGGATCCGGCCTCCGAAACGGCGTGCCGCGGGAAAACCGGGCCGGATCCGGCCTCCGAAACGGCGTGCCGCGGAAAAACCGGGCCGGAAACGGCGTGCCGCGGAAAAACCGGGTCGGAAACGGCGTGCCGCGGAAAAACCGGGCCGGATCCGGCCTCCGAAACGGCGTGCCGTGGAAAAACCAGGCCGGAAACGGCGTGCCGCGGAAAAACCGGGCCGGATCCGGCCTCCGAAACGGCGTGCCGCGGAAAAACCGGGCCAGATCCGGCCTCCGAAACGGCGTGCCGCGGAAAAACCGGGCCGGATCCGGCCTCCGAAACGGCGTGCCGCGGAAAAACCGGGCCAGATCCGGCCTCCGAAACGGCGTGCCGCGGAAAAACCGGGCCGGATCCGGCCTCCGAAACGGCGTGCCGCGGAAAAACCGGGCCGGATCCGGCCTCCGAAACGGCGTGCCGCGGAAAAACCGGGCCGGAAACGGCATGCCGCGGAAAAACCGGGCCAGATCCGGCCTCCGAAACGGCGTGCCGCGGAAAAACCGGGCCGGAAACGGCGTGCCGCGGAAAAACCGGGC